>NC_069499.1:270725162-271007662 GCF_027579735.1 Bombina bombina
ATCTAAAGGGGAGGAGAGTCCAGGGCTTCATACATTACTTTTGGGAATAAAGAACATTGTCACTGGGATGAGGCAAAGACACCCCAGCCAAAGACTTAAATACCGCCCCACTCCCCTCATCCCCCAGTCATTCTATGCCTTTTGTCACAGGAAGATGGCAGAGAAGTGCCGAAGATTCGTAGTAGTCTCTTATGGAGGGTAGTACTCTTTGGAATGGGACTGGAGTTTTAAGTAGTCCTGTCAGCCTCTCAGTGAGAGCCTGGGTGAAAGTTAGAGTCCGGAGATGCAGGGAGTGTCTTTCTGCTAAACCATCCTGACTCAGATTAACAGCTCCACAAGCAATCAGCGTTGACGAGTTTCACTGCCTGCTTTCTGCATTCAAGTCCATGTCAGGGGCGATGCTTCAACCTGTCACACTTGAAGGGCCGTGTTCCTGTTCCACGACATAGATTCTGGTAAGATTGTTTAATTTTTTTATATATAATGATAACACAGAAGACAGGGTCACAGTGTGGCTCCTTTTATCTTATGGGATGAAGGGTTAATATTCCTGGTAAGGGGATTATTGAACGGGGGGGGGGGGTTTATACATGCTATTGTTTATTTTGTGATTGCTGAGTTATGTGCGAGATGAGGCTCTGGCAATAGTGGAACTTTCAGGTTGACTTCCGGGATTATTTGTGCAGCCGGTTTTGGCACATTTTCTCCTTAGTGCAGGGGCGATCCTGTGAGGCATCCCATGTGACCAGGTGTGGCAGTCTCTACTTTCTCTGTTGACCTGCGGCGCAGGAGACAAAGCGTTTTTTGTAGTACGAGTCATAGGAGGTGGTGAGTGCCCCGGCCATTGGAGGTATAAAGGTGCCTGTTTATTAAATTAATCTAATCCATAATAAAAGCACAAGCTATTAAGGACTCTGATGCGTTGAAGGGTACTTCCTCTTTAACAAAGTCTCATTCCTGTGTTTATTGTGAGGAAGTTCTTGTAGATCAGCCTGCTCAACTATGTTCCACATGCATCTATAAAGTTGCGACATCTAAAAAAACAAAGGGATGTATAGTACTACTGAGCCGTCCACCTCTGAGGGTTCTCAGTCCCATAAGGTGCGTTCCCTGCTTTTTTCTCCGAGTGCACATGCAGCGCCCCAGGGTCGAACCATTCCTCCTACGGGAGAGATTTCTCTTGTTAAGTGTATCCAGTCCACGGATCATCCATTACTTATGGGATATTAACTCCTCCCCAACAGGAAGTGCAAGAGGATTCACCCAGCAGAGCTGCTATATAGCTCCTCCCCTAACTGCCATTACCAGTCATTCTCTTGCACCCAACGAATAGATAGGATGTGTGAGAGGACTGTGGTGATTATACTTAGTTTCATACCTTCAATCAAAAGTTTGTTATTTTATAATAGCACCGGAGTGTGTTATTCCTTCTCTGGTAGAATTTGAAGAAGAATCTACCTGAGTTTTTCTATGATTTTAGCCGGAGTAGTTAAGATCATATTGCTGTTTCTCGGCCATCTGAGGAGAGGTAAACTTCAGATCAGGGGACAGCGGGCAGATTAATCTGCAAAGAGGTATGTAGCAGCTTATTATTTTCTGACAATGGAATTGATGAGAAAATTCTGCCATACCGATATAATGTAAACTCAGCCTTAAATGCAGTAGCAGCAACTGGTATCAGGCTGTCATGTATGTATATTTTACACTTCAGTATTCTGGGGAATGGCACTTCACTGGAATTATACTGTATGCATAAAACTTTAGCCTAATTTGCAGGGACTAGCAACAGGCTTTTTAATAACACTCAATTTATTAATGTTAAACGTTTTTTGCTGGCATGTAAAATCGTTTAATTTTCTGAGGTACTGGGTGAAAAAATGTTTTGGGCACTATTTTTTTCCACTTGGCAGTCGTTTTATTTAATTTCTGACAGTTTACTGATCTCTCTCACTGTTAGCTATCAGGGTTAGTTATCCTTTGCTAATGGGAGCAATCCTTTGCTAAAATTGTGTTTTTTACAAAGATTTGATGCTATAACTTTTCAGTTTATTAATTTTCAACTGTCATAACTTTTTCTGTGCTTCTTATAGGCACAGTACGTTTTCATATTATAGTAAATTACTTGAAAAGTATTTCCAAGTTGCTAGTTTATTTGCTAGTGTGTTAAACATGTCTGATTCAGAGGAAGATATCTGTGCTATATGTGCTAAGCCAAAGTGGAGCCCAATAGAAATTTATGTACGAACTGTATTGATGCTACTTTAAATAAAAGTCAATCTGTACAAATTGAACATATTTCACCAAACAACGAGGGGAGAGTTATGCCGACTAACTCGCCTCACGTGTCAGTACCTGCATCTCCCGCTCGGGAGGTGCGTGATATTGTAGCGCCGAGTACATCTGGGCGGCCATTACAAATCACATTACAGGATATGGCTACTGTTATGACTGAAGTTTTGGCTAAATTACCAGAACTAAGAGGTAAGCGTGATCACTCTGGGGTGAGAACAGAGTGCGCTGATAATATTAGGGCCATGTCAGACACTGCGTCACAATTTGCAGAACATGAGGACGGAGAGCTTCATTCTGCGGGTGACGGTTCTGATCCAAACAAACTGGATTCAGATATTTCAAATTTTAAATTTAAGCTTGAAAACCTCCGTGTATTACTAGGGGAGGTGTTAGCAGCTCTGAATGATTGTAACACAGTTGCAATACCAGAGAAAATGTGTAGGTTGGATAAATATTTTGTGGTACCGGCGAGTACTGACGTTTTTCCTATACCTAAGAGACTTACTGAAATTGTTACTAAGGAGTGGGATAGACCCGGTGTGCCGTTCTCACCCCCTCCGATATTTAGAAAGATGTTTCCAATAGACGCCACCACACGGGACTTATGGCAAACGGTCCCTAAGGTGGAGGGAGCAGTTTCTACTTTAGCTAAGCGTACCACTATCCCGGTGGAGGATAGCTGTGCCTTTTCAGATCCAATGGATAAAAAGTTAGAGGGTTACCTTAAGAAAATGTTTGTTCAACAAGGTTTTATATTGCAACCTCTTGCATGCATTGCGCCTGTCACGGCTGCAGCAGCATTTTGGTTTGAGTCTCTGGAAGAGACACTTGAATCAGCTCCATTAGATGAGATTACACACAAGCTTAAAGCCCTTAAGTTAGCTAACTCATTTATTTCAGATGCCGTAGTACATTTAACTAAACTTACGGCTAAGAATTCCGGATTCGCCATTCAGGCACGCAGAGCACTGTGGCTAAAATCCTGGTCAGCTGACGTTACTTCTAAATCTAAATTTCTTAATATACCTTTCAAAGGGCAGACCTTATTCGGGCCCGGGTTGAAAGAAATTATCGCTGACATTACAGGAGGTAAAGGCCATGCCCTGCCTCAAGACAGAGCCAAACCTAAGGCTAGACAGTCTAATTTTCGTTCCTTTCGTAATTTCAAAGCAGGAGCAGCATCAACTTCCTCTGCACCAAAACAGGAAGGAGCTGTTGCTCGCTACAGACAAGGCTGGAGACCTAACCAGTCCTGGAACAAGGGCAAGCAGGCCAGGAAACCTGCTGCTGCCCCTAAGACAGCATGAATCGAGGGCCCCCGATCCGGGAACGGATCTAGTGGGGGGCAGACTTTCTCTCTTCGCCCAGGCTTGGGCAAGAGATGTCCAGGATCCCTGGGCGTTAGAGATCATATCTCAGGGATACCTTCTAGACTTCAAATTCTCTCCCCCAAGAGGGAGATTTCATCTGTCAAGGTTGTCAACAAACCAAATAAAGAAAGAGGCGTTTCTACGCTGCGTACAAGATCTTTTATTAATGGGAGTGATCCATCCGGTTCCGCGGTCGGAACAAGGACAAGGGTTTTACTCAAATCTGTTTGTGGTTCCCAAAAAAGAGGGAACTTTCAGGCCAATCTTGGATTTAAAGATCCTAAACAAATTCCTAAGAGTTCCATCGTTCAAAATGGAAACTATTCGGACAATTTTACCCATGATCCAAAAGGGTCAGTACATGACCACAGTGGATTTAAAGGATGCTTACCTTCACATACCGATTCACAAAGATCTTTACCGGTATCTAAGGTTTGCCTTTCTAGACAGGCATTACCAGTTTGTAGCTCTTCCATTCGGATTGGCTACGGCTCCGAGAATCTTCACAAAGGTTCTGGGTGCTCTTCTGGCGGTACTAAGACCGCGAGGAATTGCGGTAGCTCCGTACCTAGACGACATTCTGATACAAGCTTCAAGCTTTCAAACTACCAAGTCTCATACAGAGTTAGTACTGGCATTTCTAAGGTCGCATGGATGGAAGGTGAACGAAAAGAAGAGTTCTCTCTTTCCACTCACAAGAGTTCCCTTCTTGGGGACTCTTATAGATTCTGTAGAAATGAAGATTTACCTGACAGAAGACAGGTTAACAAAGCTTCAAAATGCATGCCGTGTCCTTCATTCCATTCAACACCCGTCAGTAGCTCAATGCATGGAGGTGATCGGCTTAATGGTAGCAGCAATGGACATAGTACCCTTTGCACGCCTACATCTCAGACCGCTGCAATTGTGCATGCTAAGTCAGTGGAATGGGGATTACTCAGACTTGTCCCCTACTCTGAATCTGGATCAAGAGACCAGAAATTCTCTTCTATGGTGGCTTTCTCGGCCACATCTGTCCAGGGGGATGCCATTCAGCAGGCCGGACTGGACAATTGTAACAACAGACGCCAGCCTACTAGGTTGGGGCGCTGTCTGGAATTCTCTGAAGGCTCAGGGACAATGGAATCAGGAGGAGAGTCTCCTACCAATAAACATTCTGGAATTGAGAGCAGTTCTCAATGCCCTTCTGGCTTGGCCCCAGTTAACAACTCGGGGGTTCATCAGGTTTCAGTCGGACAACATCACGACTGTAGCTTACATCAACCATCAGGGAGGGACAAGAAGCTCCCTAGCAATGATGGAAGTATCAAAGATAATTCGCTGGGCAGAGTCTCACTCTTGCCACCTGTCAGCAATCCACATCCCGGGAGTGGAGAACTGGGAGGCGGATTTCTTAAGTCGTCAGACTTTTCATCCGGGGGAGTGGGAACTTCATCCGGAGGTCTTTGCCCAAATACTTCGACGTTGGGGCAAACCAGAGATAGATCTCATGGCGTCTCGACAGAACGCCAAGCTTCCTCGTTACGGGTCCAGATCCAGGGATCCAGGAGCGGTTCTGATAGATGCTTTGACAGCACCTTGGACCTTCGGGATGGCTTATGTGTTTCCACCCTTCCCGATGCTTCCTCGATTGATTGCCAGAATCAAACAGGAGAGAGCATCAGTGATTCTAATAGCGCCTGCATGGCCACGCAGCACTTGGTATGCAGATCTAGTGGACATGTCATCCTGTCCACCTTGGTCGCTACCTCTGAAACAGGACCTTCTGATCCAGGGTCCCTTCAAACATCAAAATCTAATTTCTCTGAAGCTGACTGCTTGGAAATTGAACGCTTGATTTTATCAAAACGTGGTTTTTCTGAGTCAGTTATTGATACCTTAATACAGGCTAGGAAGCCTGTTACCAGAAAGATTTACCATAAGATATGGCACAAATACTTATATTGGTGCGAATCCAAGAGTTACTCATGGAGTAAGGTTAGGATTCCGAGGATATTGTCTTTTCTACAAGAAGGTTTAGAAAAGGGTTTATCCGCTAGTTCCTTAAAGGGACAGATTTCAGCTCTGTCCATTCTTTTACACAAACGTCTGTCAGAAGTTCCGGACGTTCAAGCTTTTTGTCAGGCTTTAGCTAGGATCAAGCCTGTGTTTAAAACTGTTGCTCCACCATGGAGTTTGAACTTAGTTCTTAATGTTTTACAGGGGGTTCCGTTTGAACCCCTTCATTCCATTGATATCAAGTTGTTATCTTGGAAAGTTCTGTTTTTAATGGCGATTTCCTCGGCTCGAAGAGTCTCTGAGTTATCTGCCTTACATTGTGATTCTCCTTATCTGATTTTTCATTCAGACAAGGTAGTTCTGCGTACTAAACCTGGGTTCCTACCTAAGGTGGTCACTAACAGGAATATCAATCAAGAGATTGTGGTTCCATCTTTGTGTCCTAATCCTTCTTCGAAAAAGGAACGTCTGCTACACAATCTAGATGTAGTCCGTGCCCTGAAATTTTATCTACAGGCAACTAAGGATTTTCGACAAACGTCTTCCCTGTTTGTCGTTTATTCTGGTCAGAGGAGAGGTCAAAAAGCTTTGGCTACCTCTCTCTCCTTTTGGCTTCGTAGCATAATACGGTTAGCCTATGAGACTGCTGGACAGCAGCCTCCTGAAAGAATTACAGCACATTCTACTAGAGCTGTGGCTTCCACTTGGGCCTTTAAGAATGAGGCTTCTGTTGAACAGATTTGCAAGGCTGCAACTTGGTCTTCTCTTCATACTTTTTCCAAATTTTACAAATTTGACACTTTTGCTTCTTCGGAGGCTGTTTTTGGGAGAAAAGTTCTTCAGGCAGTGGTTCCTTCCGTATAAAGAGCCTGCCTGTCCCTCCCGTCATCCGTGTACTTTAGCTTTGGTATTGGTATCCCATAAGTAATGGATGATCCGTGGACTGGATACACTTAACAAGAGAAAACATAATTTATGCTTACTTGATAAATTTATTTCTCTTGTAGTGTATCCAGTCCACGGCCCGCCCTGTCACTTTAAGGCAGGTAATTTTTCCATTAAACTACAGTCACCACTGCACCCTATGGTTTTCCTTTCTCTGCATGTTTTCGGTCGAATGACTGGTAATGGCAGTTAGGGGAGGAGCTATATAGCAGCTCTGCTGGGTGAATCCTCTTGCACTTCCTGTTGGGGAGGAGTTAATATCCCATAAGTAATGGATGATCCGTGGACTGGATACACTACAAGAGAAATAAATTTATCAAGTAAGCATAAATTATGTTTTTGCGGATCAACTGCAAACGGCGGTATCGAAAGTGATCCATGCCTTACCACATTCTGCTAAGCGCAAGCGTAGGGTGTATCATGACGGCCCGGCCCAGGGGTTGTCTATGCCTATGGAAATATTAGAGGTGTTATACGATGACGAGGCCCACTCCGATTCTTTGGAGGAGGCTCCTTCTGGGTCGGAATCCGTGTCATCTCATCCTCCGGCTGTGGAGGAGCCTGACTTTAGGTTTAGGATAGAGAATTTGCGCTTTTTGCTGAAGCAAGTGCTTGCTACTCTGGAGGTCCCGGAACCGAAGCCTCCGGAGGAACCTTCGATTCTTAAGCTTGATATGGTATACGAGGACAGGTTGGTGCCTCAGACCTTCCCGGTTCCTGTTAAGATGACTAATATTATTAAGCACGAATGGGAGCGATTAGGTTCTTCCTTTTCCCCTTCTTCTTCCTTGAAGAAACTGTTTCCCATCCCGAACTCTCAACTCAAGCTGTGGGGAACTGTCCCTAAGGTGGATGGTGCTATTTCCACGGTTGCGAAGCAGACAACTATTCCTCTTGAGGATAGTTTGTCGTTTAAAGAACCCGTGGATAAAAAGTTGGAATACATGTTAAGGAAAATGTTTCAGCACACAGGGTTTGTTTTTCAACTAGCATCGGCTGTAGCTGCAGTTTCTGGAGCTGCGACATATTGGTGTGAATCGCTATGTGATATGGTTGAGAGGGAGACTTCCATCGATGAAATACAAGAGAGAATTAAAGCCTTTATTTAAATTCTTTATTTGTGATGCCAATATGCAAATTATTCGCCTGAACGCTAAGGTTTCAGGATTTTCCTTATTAGCTCACAGGGCTCTGTGGCTAAAGTCTTGGTGGCAAACAAGACCTCAAAGTCGAGGCTGTTGTCTCTGCCTTTTCAAGGAAAGATTCTGTTCGGTCCAGGATTGGATTCGATCGTATCCATGGTTACAGGAGGCAAGGGAGCTTTCCTACCGCAGGATAAGAAGGCTAAGCCTAAAGGATCTACTTTTCGTCCCTTTCATGTGGACAAGGCCTAGAGCCAGCAGCCAGCAGCCCGCAGCGAAAGCGGATCAGTCCAAGGGAACAAGTCCAAGCAGAACAAGAAGCCCCGACCATGTCTCTCCTCTCTAGGTGTTATCGTACCAGTACCCGAAGCAGAAAGGGGTCTAGGATACTATTTAAATCTGTTTGTGATTCCAAAGAAGGAGGGCACGTTCTGCCCGATTCTGGACCTAAAGTGTTTAAACAAGTTTCTTGCTGTTCCATCGTTCAAAATGGAAACAATCAGATCTATTCTGTCCCTAGTTCAAGAGGGGCAGTTCATAATGACAATAGACTTGAAGGATGCTTACCTTCGTGTTCCAATTCACAGGACCACTTCAAGTTCCTAAGATTTGCGTTTCTGTACTAACATTTCCAATTTGTGGCCCTTTCCTTCCATCTGATGACAGCCACGAGAGTCTTCATGAAGGTTCTAGGGGCGCTACTTGCTGAGGCCAGATCCAGGGGCATTGCTGTAGCGCCCTATTTAAACGACATCCTAGTCCAGGCACCGTCGTTCAGCCTCGCAGAGGAGCATTCGAAGGCTCTTCTTTTCTTGCTCCAATCTCACGTTTGGAAGATCAACTCAGGAAAGAGTTCCCTGGTTCCCAGCAACAGGGTGGAGTTCCTGGGCTAGATAATAGACTCTATGTCGATGAAAATATTTCTCACAGATCAACGACGCAGGAAGATTGCGCCCACCTGTCTTGCCCTTCAGTCCTCCTCAAGCCCTTCGGTGGCTCAGTGTATGGAGATGATCGTTCTTGAGAACGTCCTGGGAGATTGTAACCACGGACACAAGTCTTGCAGGATGGGGAGCTGTTTGGGGTGCCAGGATGGCACAAGGAAAATGGACCCCAGTGGAGTCTCTCTTCCGATAAATATGATGGAACTTCGAGCAATGTACAATGTCTGAGGGCGTTTCCTCCTCTGGGGTCATTCAGCTTCATCAGATTCCAGACCGACAACATTACCTCGGTGGCTTACATCAACCATTCAGCCTAGCTTATATTTGTCCACCGTTACCACTTCTACCTCGTATAGTGTCACGCATCAAACAGGAGCGAGCTTCGGCCATCCTAAATGCTCTATCGTGGCTGCAGAGGATGTGGTTTTGCGGATCTGGTCATCCTCTCTGCCATGGAGGTTACCCTGTTGCAGGGATCTGCTGGAACAGGGTCTCTTTCTACATCTAAATCTCATTCTCTGAGGCTAACTGCGTGGGGATTGAACGCTTAGTCTTAGCCAAGAGAGGTTTTTCTGAAAGTGTGACTGACACTCTAGTTCAGGCAAGGAAGCCAGTCACTCGTTGCAACTACCATAAGGTGTGGAGGACTTACTTGTCCTGGTGTGAGAATCATGGATATCCTTGGCACAAGGGGAAGGTATCCAGGATTCTGTCCTTTCTCCAGGAGGGTCTGGAGAATGGTCTTGCCGCTAGTTCCTCAAAGGGACAAATCTCGGCATTATCAGTCTTGTTGAACAAGAGTTTGGCTGAGCTTCCTGACATTCAATCTTTCGTTCAGGCTCTGTCTAGAATCAGGCCTGTCTTTAGGCAGTCTGCTTCTCCATGGAGCTTAAGGTATTGCAGAGGGTTCCGTTTGAGCCTATGCATTCCATTGACATTAAGATTCTGTCCTGGAAGGTTCTCTTCCTGTTGGCTATTGCTTCGGCACACAGAGTATCTGAGCTTGCTGCCTTGCAATTCGAGCCTCCTTACCTGGTTTTTCATGCGGATAAGGCGGTTCTTCGCACTGGTTTGGTGTTTCTTCCCAAGGTGGTGTCTAACCGTAACATCAATCAGGAAATAATTGTTCCTTCTTTATGTCCTAACCCTTCGTTTTCTAATGAGAGGTTACTTTATAATCTGGATGTGGTTCGTGCCTTGAAGTTCTGTCTTCATGCTACGAGGGATTTCAGACTCTCTACATCTCTTTTTGTGGTGTATTCAGGGAAGCGCAAGGGGCAGAGGGCCTCTTCTACTTCTTTGTCTGTTTGGTTAAGGAGTTTGATTCACTTGGCCTATGAGACTGCAGAACATAAGTCTCCTCAGAGGATCACGGCTCATTCAACTAGAGCTGTGGCTTTGTCTAGGGCCTTTAAGAATGAGGCCTCTATGGAGCAGATTTGTAAGGCGGCTACCTGGTTTTCCTTACACACTTTTACAAAGTTTTACAATTTTGACGTTTTTGCTTCTGCGGAAGCTGCTTTTGGGAGAAAGGTTTTACAGGCTGTGGTGCCCTCAGATTAGGGTCCGCCTTTTTACCCTCCCCGTTTTATTCAGTGTCCTCTAACGCTTGGGTATATGTTTCCCAAAAGTAATGAATGAAGCCAGGGACTCTCCTTCCCTTTAGATGGAAAACATAAATTATGCTTACCTGATAATTTTATTTCCATCGTGGGGAGGAGAGTCCACGGCTCCCGCCCGTAACTCCAGTGGGCGGACCTAAATTTAATTTATCTTCTGGCACCATTTATACCCTGATATTTCTCCTACTGTTCCTTGTTCCTTCGGCAGAATGACTGGAGGATGAGGGGAGTGGGGGAGGTATTTAAGCCTTTGGCTGGGGTGTCTTTGCCTCCTCGGTGTGGCCAGGTTCTTTATTCCCAAAAGTAATGAATGAAGCCGTGGACTCTCCTCCCCACGATGGAAATAAAATTATCAGGTAAGCATAATTTATGTTATTTGTAAACTTCTATTAGACACACAGATTTTTTGTGACAATGTGCTATGTGTAGACAATCAAAATCTATCAGCTTATCACTGCTTGTGTTCTAGCCCTGTATCCTTAACCACAACCCTGCATCCTCAACAATAACCTACAGCTAACCCCACCCCTCCTCAAAAATGCCTCATAAACATAAAGGAGCTCCATCCACACAACCACCTACTCATCCAAACACATACTACTGTGTTAAGTCTATTTTATGTTATATGGAAATAAACTGTGTACCATTACCTGAATACGCCTAGATTCCTGTATAGCTATCCTCTGCAGCAAAAATCCATATTTACTTTATGGCCTGATGATCAAAAACCTGCTGGCATGGACAGTAATCAATCCATTTTTTGTCTCTCCTTCCAGAACCCTGCATAGAAAAATAGATAAATAAACTGCTCTCTAGATAAAATTTGACCAAAGTTATTTGAAGGACCTCGCAGTACTAGCAAGACTTCTTAGATAATCTCTCCAGACTAGCAAACTCTAGATTACCAGGCAAGTGTATAACAAACGCTAGGATTTGCCATTTAATTCAGCACCTTCGGCCTCCCATGGCACAGTGCCTTCTCCAATGAGGTGACATTTCTACCTCTAGACCAATAGACGTGCGTGTCAACTGACATCCTAGCACGGCTATTGATCTAGAGGTGAAAACGTCACCTCATTGGAGAAAGCTCTGTGCTGTGGGCAGCCGGAAACGCTGTGTTAGCGATATACTTTCCTTACAGATAGGGTGAGTTTAACATAGTTTTTTTTACTGAACGATGACAGAAACTAATGTTTATTTTTAGTGATGATAAATCCTAGCATTTGTTACACGCCTGGATTTACGATCACTTTAAGTCATATGTTGTTACTACGAGGAAGACGATTTTTCATCTACAGTAGAATCTAGGCCACAGGATTTAGCACTGAAAACTTTTAACAAGAGACAGAATTGCTTAAATAAGGATAATCCAAGCTAGTTAATGATCATATTCTGTCTATGTGAAGTAAATCAGTTTTTTCTTTCTAGTGGATGATGTGCAAGTTTCCTGTTATAGAATTCTGTGCAGCCTCTACTCACTTGGAACTGGAAAGAACATCTACGTTGAAAGGTACAGTACAGTACAGTATTAATAATAAAGCTATCGGTTACATTTCCATACTCTGCCTTTCTGTGCTAAGGTAATGTGGTAAATTGTTAGGACTGTTATCTAAGCAGTGTTTCATATCCTCACAATTGTTCGACTCCTCTTGATTTGTTTAATTGATTTAAAGTGAATAAACATTGATCTGTGTGTTAGAACCTTGCACTGTTTAGTAATTATGGGCTTAACTGTGATAGGAGAATAGGGTGTATGATGCGTCATAGAGGCATCTGGGAATCTACATGTAGCGGAAGAGAATTAGACTCCTTAATTTAATTGTTTGTGCTACTGTTGCTTTTGGCACCCAAAGGAGTGAGAATTAAAATATTTGTTCTGGAGAATAATACCTTGTATTATATTTCTTTGTTGTGCCCTATTGTTGTGTGAAAAGAGACTGGTTATGAATTGAATTCCACATGAGGGGGCTGAATGATAGAGAGAGCTTTAAACAAATTCCTATGATACAAAAGCTGGCTTGTACGGCTGTGTTACATTTTAAGCAATTGTTCTTCACCAAGCTTAAAAGCTCTTATATATAAATATCCCTGGATCAGAGACAGGAACTGAGTAAATACCCCAGGAAAACTGACCACCTGTGGTTGGTACCTTGTGCAAGGTGGGTTCTGGTGTAAGAGACATCTTACTGCAAAGTCCCTTGTTTTGAAGGATGGCAGCATCCATATGCCGCATTCAGTAATGTGTCTTCCACAAAACAAATGCATTATAAGGCTTTCCGAAGGCTAACATTTAAACACCTTCATTTCTTATTTACCTTTAACCCATTTATCTCTGATCTGCGTTGCTACATAATCTTGTTACAGAGACACTGATATTATTCATTCTGCCACTAAAGCACAGACGATGTGGTGCTACAGAAAATTCCATCTGGTTAAATTGCTTGTCTGTATAAATGTCAGTTGTCTGAATGTTTTTTCTCCTTTATTGAGGCCGACATGTAGCAACTAAATTGCCTGTCAAAAAGAACAGACAGCAAGCTGTGAGATAGCCAATCAATGGGATATTCAGGCAGCTTAATTCAGGCAATAGGGAAGAAAGCCAGCAGGAACAGGACATAAATAAATACCTCAAGCTGATTAATTGGACTCTCTCTATCTCCGTATCATTCAAACCACATGGACAAAAGCAAAGATTTTACCTCACTGCTGATGGAATGTGTTAAGCAAAAGCACTAGTATTCTGTGTTTAATCAATTATGAAGTAAATTTTTACTGCTGTGAAAGGAGAGAAGAAAGCCTATAGTTATATTATCCTGCACTTTGTAAATCTGCCTACTGTCTCCATAAGCATGCATGGGAATGCTCTTGTGGGTCTTTCTGTGCATATGCCGCCTCCCTTGTGTGTCTACCTTCAGAGTCTGTTTAATGTTCACCTGTGTCTATATTCCTTTATAGCTTGGCTCTCCCTGCCTAAAAATCACCAGTAAGACTCTTTTCCCCGGGAGGGTGGAGAGAACTGACTATTCCCCAAATTTACCTCTATATTAGTGCCCCTCCCACTCTTATACTTACCTCTTTCTGGGTCCAAGAGTATGTCTATGACCCAGATTCAACAAAACTTGTTTGTGAAACAAATATCTTTGTGAAAAAACTTGATGCAACTTCTCAACTTAAAACTTGAAGAATTCTTAAAGATTTGTACCTGCCCCTCATCAGCTCAGTGAGTGGCGACATAGGAGCTGCCTCTATTTCGTAACCGAAATTACATAAAAAAGAAAAAAAAACATCAAAAAGTTCAAGACAAATAAAATAAAGCAAATAAACCTAGGAAAACATAAAAACAAGACCGGATTCTTCACAGGAGTAATTGCACCTTTCCAAATCCTGCATGTCGCAGTTTAGGTGATAAATGCCGACCATGCGTCAAGAACCCCCTGAAGCGGCCACAGTCATAGCTGTAAGATGGCTGAGGCATATTTTATTCCACCTAGCTACATTAACATAACAAAACAGATATGTAAATATTTTACAATTACTAACATTTACAGAACCCTTTTTGCAAATGTGTTTCACAGTTGTAATTGTTGTTTTTCCGCGTTGTTCTCCTTTGCTGGGCAAGATATTATATATTGTACCATGTAACATAACTATATACAGTATGCTAATTGCAGGTATGCACACTGGCAATCGACTTGAAAAGATAGGTGAAGTAAGCCTCAATGCATTTCATCCATGTGCTGCCGTTAACAACAAGGCCTCTTGCTAGCGTCCAGGAATCTAGCCCTTTGAGTGTTTTAATGCATGTGTGTTTATGTGTTTTTTGCTCTTTGTCTAAACTCTTTCTGGGGTGTGTTAAGCAAAAAAACAAACAAACACACACACACCAGTATTTGGCATTTATTTTATGCAATCAGTTGTAAGTGCAGACTAATGTCAGTTCTATTATTGTGTACTGTAGTTTGGGTGTGTAAATTATACATAATTTATGCATGCTGAAAATGTCTAAATATTCTGTACACATTGGTCAAATATGTAAAGGGTTTGTTAATGTAAAATGTTAATAAATACATACTTTATCTTGGAAAACTATGAAGATATGTGTGTGTTATAATTTTATATTTGTGTGTGTGTGTGTTTAGTACATTTAATTGGAGAGCACTGTTGCTCATAAAAATGTAAAAGGCAGTTGTTACAAATAAATGTTTGCTATGTAATGAATTTAAAAGAACTTTCTTTCTCCTATAGGCAGCGGCCGGCTCTGGGCGAGTGTCTGGCTGCTCTTGCTGGAGCCATTCCAGTGGCGTTCCTTGAGCCGTCTCTGAACCATAACAACCCACTTTCAGTTTTCAACACCAAGAGTCCCCGCGAGAGAGCGAGTATGTTTCCTCCTTCATTTACACCCTTTTAATAATATGAAATGTTATTTCTCTTTTTTTTTTTTTTTTTTGCATGCACATTGCACGTTAATATTTGTGATTAGCAAATGTTTGTGTTGAAGAAAGGGCCACTGAACCCAAATGTTTTCTTTTGTGATTCAGATAGAGCATGCAATTTTAAGCAACTTTCTAATTTACTCCAATTATCAAATTGTCTTCATTCTCTTGGTATCTTTATTTGAAAAGCAAGAATGTAAATTTAGATGCCCGACCACTTTTGGTGAACAACATGAGTTGTTCTTGCTGATTGGTGGATAAATTTACCCACCAATAAACAAGTGCTGTCCAGGGTCTGAACCAAAAATGTGCTTGCTCCTTAACTTATATGCCTTCTTTTTCAAAAACAGATAGCAAGAAACTAAGAAAAATTGATAATAGGAGTAAATTAGAGAGTTGCTTAAAATTGCATGCTCTATCTGAATCATGAAAGAAACAATTTGGGTTCAGTATCCCTTTAATGTAATCATATATATGAAATCCATATAGCATTTTAGTTACACAAAGAAAAGAAACAAGAAAGATACTTGGTTGCTCTGGACATAGTACATTTTTTATTACATTCATGTAAACAGCTAGTCAAATCAATTGTAGACAGATATTCAAAAGATAGATGCCATTTCTCTTGTGATTGCAAATGAAGTTAGTATTTTTCAATGTGCAAGCAAGTTATTCCTATATGAAAATTGTAAGAATTTACTAATAAGTCACTGGATTTTAAACCTGTCCTTAGGCCTCCCCAACAGGCCAGGTTTTAAGGATTACCTCGGACGAGAGCAGGTAAAATAACCATGTTTACTAATCCGCTGATTATTTCACCTGTGCTATAGTTCAGATATCCTCAAAATGTGGCTTTGAAAACCAGTGTCCAAAGTTGATGGAATCTTTAATATGCACATATGTCTCTGCAGGCCGACTTTTCATAGGCTCAGTTTAGAATTATCATACTTGGAGGAGTTTCCGTAGTACTCTTGGGTGGTGCTCTCGGAATCAAGAACCATATTAGTGAACTGGAAATGCTTCCTACTTTTTGGCACAGTAGTATTAAATTATTATAAAGTATCTTTATGAGAGCAGAAGCTGGTCAGACACAGTAATACTAAATATGCACAATGACAATAAAAAGTTGCAAGTTTCTGAATACTGAATTAGGAAATAATAGTCTGTAACATGTTGGATATCAGACAGCGGTGTTACTTACAACAGGTTAGATGCAATGAAGAGTAGACATCTGTTACAGAAGACAGGTCACAAAACAGTAGTTAAGCATTCTGAGGTTAGAATATAAGAGAGCAATGAAGCACCAAATCAGGATGCAGAAGAGAGGTCAAGTCGACTTGCTGAAGAAGAACCAAAACAGCATACAACAAATAGTGTCAGAAGTCAGTTTGCTGGTCAGAATCCAGACAGGCTGTAGAGGTACACTAACGGCAGTTAAAATGCATGGTCAAACAGACAGGTCAGTATCCAGGACATGCAAATAAGAACAGAGCTGGAGACACAATAATGTTTAAGCACCGCATGAAGATAGAGTAGGATATTTAAGGTCTGTTAATTATTAATCTCTAACAGCTGGACATGTAGGTGAATCAAGCAGAAGTCTGTAAAAGCAGTGAGGTAAACCCAGATGAAGTTACACAAACTATAGGCCCTCAGGAGATAGTAGCAAGCACTGGATCTCTCATGCCAAATGAAAATGATATTTGTTTTCTGAAGAAGATAAAGAGCAAAATTCAATTCATCCATTTGAGTTACACCATTTGCAATTGAAAGTTCTGAGACAACATTGACCCATTCTAGTACATATAAGTTTAATGTGTAAAAATGTCAAATTAACAATGGTATTATATGGCTTATTTTTCTGTTCTAATTCGTTAAGAGCCCCATCATTCAAATAATGAATTTAACCTTGATTGGGTAAACATGGGAAAACTACATGAAACAGCAGTCAGTCATGTCAAAGAGTTTTTTTCCCCTTAGTTTTCTCCTACCTACACAGAAACAAAAGATTTGTGATGACCACCTAATTGGTTTATAGCCATCATTAAATATGTTTTCCCATAGAACTTAGTTAAAAATGAAACCTTTTTTGCAGTATGGAATGGGAGTTATGCTTGTTAACTATTACATAATTATACGGCATTCTATTAGTGTTGGCTTGTTACTTTTTTAAAGGGGAGATCTTGCAACATCTTCAGCTTCCAATGATAATTTCAGCTAATTCACATTGTAGGACGGCATACTGTCTCTCATTCATGAGGGTGTACTCTTTGTGTATCATACTGTATTTGTTTCTGTGAATGCTGCTCCTCAGGTTTGCATCAGTTATAGTCATAGCCCTTTGTGGCCTTTTGTGTTCAGCTTTAGAATGTTGGCAAGAAAGACAAGGTTTGGCCTAGTTCTTAATAGCATTTCACATATAGGGTAGATTTACCAATGTCTGTCCGACATGATACGCTGTAGTGAAATATCTATATTATGGATTTCCTTTACAT
Organism: Bombina bombina; assembly: GCF_027579735.1. Taxonomy (NCBI): domain Eukaryota; kingdom Metazoa; phylum Chordata; class Amphibia; order Anura; family Bombinatoridae; genus Bombina; species Bombina bombina. The sequence goes on from NC_069499.1 coordinate 270,742,404, forward strand.
GCAGCAACAAAAATTCCTAACAATTTAAAAACCTTTAATTCAATTCGTGGAAAGTTACCCTTAAATGTTTAGTTACAATTTAGATGTATTTTTACCTTTTAAAGGTGTTGCAGCAATTTTTCTGTCTACTGCCCTTTATTGGGTTTACTGCTCCCTCCAACCTATAGGGCTTTCAGATGCCCCTACACTGTTGTTGAACCAGATACCTATATATGGCTTATCTTATTATTCCCAATTGTTGACCTACCACCTACTACTACTATTTGAAGATACAAGTACATTGGAAAGTAGTTTAAAACTGCATGCCCTATCGGAATCATGAAAGTTTAATTTTGACTTGACTGTCCCTTTAAAAGGGTTAGTATGTTTGGAGATAAGCGGTTCTATTTGAAATGGGGGAAAGTCATGTAGAGGGGATGGAATTTAGTCCATGTCACTAATGATGTAGCAGAATTTTGCATTGGGGGTTCTTGTGTAGTGTTGAGTTTTTTGTTGGAGGTCTTGTGCAAAGAGTGATTACACTGTAGGGAAGAGTGGTCCCCTTTTAGAGACCAAATAGAATGAAGAATAAAGAGGACCTTATATGGATATTTTAAGATAACATGTGTTAATTCATCAGAGCATGTACTTACATTTGTAGTAACAGTTCAATGCTTATTCTTTTACAAATTCATTTGGAAGGAAAGAATTGCTGGCTTTTCAGTTTAAGGTAAAGTCTTTAGTGCTCATTTAATTATGTGTTTTATCTTAGCTTCCTTAGGGCTAGATTACAAGTTGCATGCTAACTTTTGAGCGCTAGTGAAAAGGGGTTTATCGCGGGTCTTTGTGCACATTGGAAGTAAATGCATTTCCTCAAGTGCAATTGAATTTAACGCACATCTGGATAGCATGACTTCAGAGCTCTGGTTAACTGTTAAAGCTCAACTGAAAAGTTGCACAAATCACATCAAAAATACATTTGCACAAAGTCTAGTGGAGTTAACACAGCAGGACCAATAAATAGCACTACACTTGTAATCTAGCCTTTAGTAAGGACACTCTAAAACATGAGTATCAATATGTCCCTTTGCTCATGTTTAGAGTAATCGGACGTGGTCATATTCAAACCTAGATTAGATTAGAAGTGGATCGATATAGATGCGCTATAAATATTGTGGAACTGCACTAAGATTAGCTCGTAGTCTAGTATTACAAGTTCATGGTAAAACAGAATTACCAGAGAATGATTAGCGCGGCTGACATCCCTTTATCACACTCTATACTTTCAATGGATAGCACAGCCGTGCTAAACATCACTCATATTGCAAGTTGAAAGTTATGTGTTGCACATAACAACTCTAAAATAATTAGCGTTACTTGAGACCTGAAGTAAAGTGTTAGTGCTAGAATAAAAGGTAAATAAAACAAAATACATGTAAAACATTAACTATAAAATAAGTTTATTATTGAAAACAATGTATAAAAAGTGTTTGAAAGGGATATGATTTATGTCAAGGTGTTTGACTGGGATGGAATCAAAGGTAAATAAATATAACAACATTTAAAATTAGGGGGAGGTAAAAAGTGAGTTTAAAATCCTCCACTACACACAAAATATAGACGGCTAGATTTGGAGTTTTGTCGGTAACGACCCGAAAAACTAACGCCGGCTTTTTTCTGGCCGCACCATAAAAATAACTCTGGTATTGAGAGTCCACAGAATGGCTGCGTTAGGCTCCAAAAAAGGAGCGTAGAGCATTTTTAACGCAGCTTCAACTCTCGATACCAGAGTTGCTTACGGACGCGGCCAGCCTCAAAAACGTGCTCGTGCACGATTCCCCCATAGGAAACAATGGAGCTGTTTGAGCTGAAAAAAAACAAACACCTGCAAAAAAGCCGCGTTCAGCTCCTAACGCAGCCCCATTGTTTGCTATGCGGTAACCCTTCCTACGTCTGCACTTAACACTCTAACATGTACCCCGAGTCTAAACACCCCTAACCTTACACTTATTAACCCCTAATCTGCCGCCCCCGCTATCGCTGACCCCTGCATATTATTATTAACCCCTAATCTGCCGCTCCGTAAACCGCCGCTACTTACATTATCCCTATGTACCCCTAATCTGCTTCCCTAACATCGCCGACCCCTATATTATATTTATTAACCCCTAATCTGCCCCCCACAACGTCAGATTGAGCTCGCAATCTATTGGCTGTTCCGATCAGCCAATAGAATGCAAGCTCAATCTGATTGGCTGATTGGATCAGCCAATCGGATTGAACTTGATTCTGATTGGCTGATTCCATCAGCCAATCAGAATATTCCTACCTTAATTCCGATTGGCTGATAGAATCCTATCAGCCAATCGGAATTCGAGGGACGCCATCTTGGATGACGTCCCTTAAAGGAACCGTCATTCGTCGTTAGTCCGTCGGGCCAGCAGGATGTTCCGCGTCGGAGGTCTGCAAGATGGATCCGGAAGAAAGAAGATTGAAGATGCCGTTGATAGAAGACTTCATCCGGATCATGGACCTCTTCAGCTCCCGCTTGGATGAAGACTTCAGCCGGATCATGGACCTCTTCAGCCCCCCGCTTGGGCTTGGATCAGGACATCGGAGGAGCTCTTCTGGACAGATTGTTAAACCCGGTGAGGTGAAGACAAGGTAGGAAGATCTTCAGGGGCTTAGTGTTAGGTTTATTTAAGGGGGGTTTGGGTTAGATTAGGGGTATGTGGGTGGTGGGTTGTAATGTTGGGGGGCTTGGGTATTGTATGTTTTTTTTTACAGGCAAAAGAGCTGAACTTCTTGGGGCATGCCCCGCAAAGGGCCCTGTTCAGGGCTGGTAAGGTAAAAGAGCTTTGAACTTTAGTTATTTAGAATAGGGTAGGGCATTTTTTTATTTTGGGGGGCTTTGTTATTTTATTAGGGGTCTTAGAGTAGGTGTAATTAGTTTAAAATTGTTGTAATATTTTTCTTATGTTTGTAAATATTTTTTTATTTTTTGTAACTTAGTTCTTTTTTATTTTTTGTACTTTAGCAAGTTTATTTAATTGTATTTATTTGTAGGAATTGTATTTAATTAATTTATTGATAGTGTAGTGTTAGGTTAATTGTAGGTAATTGTAGGTAGTTTATTTAATTAATTTATTGATAGTATAGTGTTAGGTTTAATTGTAACTTAGGTTAGGATTTCTTTTACAGGTAAATTTGTAATTATTTTAACTATTTTAGCTATTAAATAGTTCTTAACTATTTAATAGCTATTGTACCTGGTTAAAATAAATACAAAGTTACCTGTAAAATAAATATTAATCCTAAAATAGCTATAATATAATTATAATTTATATTGTAGCTATATTAGGATTTATTTTACAGGTAAGTATTTAGCTTTAAATAGGAATAATTTATTTAATAAGAGTTAATTTATTTCGTTAGATTTAAATTATATTTAACTTAGGGGGGTGTTAGTGTTAGGGTTAGACTTAGCTTTAGGGGTTAATACATTTATTAGAATAGCGGTGAGCTCCGGTCGGCAGATTAGGGGTTAATAATTGAAGTTAGGTGTCGGCGATGTTAGGGAGGGCAGATTAGGGGTTAATACTATTTATTATAGGGTTAGTGAGGCGGATTAGGGGTTAATAACTTTATTATAGTAGCGCTCAGGTCCGGTCGGCAGATTAGGGGTTAATAAGTGTAGGCAGGTGGAGGCGACATTGAGGGGGGCAGATTAGGGGTTAATAAATATAATATAGGGGTCGGCGGTGTTAGGGGTAGCAGATTAGGGGTACATAAGGATAACGTAGGTGGCGGCGCTTTGCGGTCGGCAGATTAGGGGTTAATAAGTGTAGGTAGGTGGAGGCGACGTTGTGGGGGGCAGGTTAGGGGTTAATAAATATAATACAGGGGTCGGCGGTGTTAGGGGCAGCAGATTACTAGTACATAAGGATAACGTAGGTGGCGGTCGGCAGATTAGGGGTTAAAAAAATTATTCGAGTGTCGGCGATGTGGGGGGACCTCGGTTTAGGGGTGCATAGGTAGTTTATGGGTGTTAGTGTACTTTAGAGCACAGTAGTTAAGAGCTTTATAAACCGGCGTTAGCCCAGAAAGCTCTTAACTACTGACTTTTTTCCTGCGGCTGGAGTTTTGTCGTTAGATGTCTAACGCTCACTTCAGAAACGACTCTAAATAGAAAGATCCCATTGAAAAGATAGGATACGCAATTTACGTAAGGGGATCTGTGGTATGGAAAAGTCGCAGATGAAAAGTGAGCGTTAGACCCTATTTTGAGTGACTCCAAATACCGGCGGTAGCCTAAAACCAGCGTTAGGAGCCTCTAACGCTGGTTTTCACGGCTAACGCCAAACTCCAAATCTAGGTCAGAGTAAATAACTCATTGTGTAGTTCATTAACAAATCTAGACAGGCCAGAAGGCTTGTTTTTCCCACAGAAAACCTCTGAATTATTTTGTTTCCAATGCAGCAAAGGATTCTAGGTAAGATATGCAAATGAGGTTCACAATGACATACTTTTTTACTTCAAGTCTGCTTTTTAGCAGATTCCCTTTACGCAAAAGCATCGCTGTTCACAGAGCTTATAAGCTTAGCTAGGGTTAGTGCACTGATTCATAACCATCCCAGGACAGACTGTTTCGTGTTTTTTGCCACTCATCAGTTGGGAGAAGGTTAGAATCACTACTGGGTGAAGTTGATTTCTGGACAAAATACAACAACATTTAAAATTAGGGAGCGGTAAAAAGTGAGTTTAAAATCCTCCACTACGCACAGAATATAGAGAAAAATACCGGCGGTAGCCTAAAACCAGCGTTAGGAGCCTCTAACGCTGGTTTTCACGGCTAACGCCAAACTCCAAATCTAGGTCAGAGTAAATAACTCATTGTGTAGTTCATTAACAAATCTAGACAGGCCAGAAGGCTTGTTTTTCCCACAGAAAACCTCTGAATTACATTGTTTCCAATGCAGCAAAGGATTCTTGGTAAGATATGCAAATGAGGTTCATAATGACACACTTTTTTACTTCAAGTCTGCTTTTCAGCAGATTTCTTTTACGCGAAAGCATCGCTGTTCACACAGCTTATAAGCCTAGCTAAGGGGGTATGTATGTATGTATATATATATATATATATATATATATATATATATATATATAATGTGTGTATATATTTATATGCCTCTATGTATATATATATATATATATATATAATGTTTATTTAATTTAATTATTTATTTATTTAACTTAGACAACAATTATATATATATATATATATATATATATATATATATACATATATATATATATTATACAGTATAATACAGTATATATATATATATATATATATATATATATATATATATATATATATATATATATAAAATTGTTGTCTAAGTTAAATAAATAAATAATTAAATTAAATAAACATTATATATGAGTACAATGAGTACACCCCTCACATTTTTGTAAATATTTTATTATATCTTTTTATGTGACAACACTGAACAGTGTAAATTTGCTGTCCACTCAAAATTACTCAACACACAGCCATTAATGTCTAAACTGTTGGCAACAAAAGTAAGTACACCCCTAAGTAAAATGTAAAATGTCTAAATTGGGCCCAAAGTGTAAATATTTTGTGTAGCCACCATTATTTTCCATCACTGCCTTAACACTCTTGGGCATGGAGTTCACCAGAGCTTCATATGTTACCACTGGAGTCCTCTTCCACTCCTCCATGACGACATCACAGATCTTGTAGATGTTAGAGACCTTGCGCTCCCCCACCTACCGTTTGAGGATGCCCCACAGATGCTCAATAGGGTTTAGGTCTGGACACATGCTTGACCAGTCCATCACATTGTAGCTAAGTGTAATTTCTTCAGTGTTGTCACATGAAAAGATATAATAAAATAGTTACAAAAATGTGAGGGGTGTACTCACTTTTGTGAGATACTGTATGTGTGTGTGTGTATATATATATATATATATATATATATATATATATATATACACACACACTGTATACCAATGGAAAGAAGGCCTGTGCTCTGAGCCACCCAAGGGCTTAACAATAGGCACCCTCCGCGTTGGGCTTGTATGCCTAGACATCAATATGCCCACACTTCTAGTAGTAGTATTTTAAAGGAATATGAAACCCCAACATTTTCTTTCTTGATTCAAATAGAGCATGTAATTTTGAACAACTTTCTAATTTACTTCTATTATCAATTTTTTTTCATTCTCTTGGTATCTCTTGTTTAAAAGCAGGGACATAAAAGATTAGGAGCCAGCCCATTTCTTGAGCACTATCTGGCAGTAGTTTTGCTAGAATGTTATCCATTTGCAGGAGCACTAGATGGCAGCACTATTTCCTGCCATGTAGTCTCCAGATGCCTACCTAGGTATCTCTTCAACACAGAATGTCATGGGAAGAAAGCAAATTAACAGAAGTAAATTGGGAAGTTTTTTTTTAAATGGTACGCTCTGTCTGAAGCACAAAAGAACGTTTTCATATCCCTTTAAGTCATGTGAGATTGGGGGAGAGAACTAAATGTAATACTATATGTAACCGCTTTAGCTTTACATAAACAGTAATTATGTTGTCTTCTGCAGTCTTAGGGATGCCTGATACAGTTGACGAGATGTGTGCTGAAATGCCCCACTTGGAGGGGCTTATGAAAGAGATCAATGAACTGGCAGAGTCTGGAGCCAGATACACTGAGATGCCACATGTTATTGAGGTTGTCTTGCCCATGCTTTGTAACTACTTGTCCTATTGGTGGGAAAGAGGCACTGAAAATGTGCCAGAAAACGCAAGGCCCTGCTGCACACAAGTGACCTCCGAACACCTGAGTGTTATCCTTGGCAACATTCTGAAGATCATCAACAATAATTTAGGCATAGATGAAGCTTCTTGGATGAAGAGAATTGCCGGTACATTTCATTTACATTACGTTTCATGCTGTTTTAGTACCCAGAAAATAATTAAACAAAAATGTTTTCATGTATGCAAGTAAATCCACAAGAAAAAGAGCATTTTATAGTATTATGAACACTGCAATTGCGTGCTTATTAGTCTTTATTATTTGTGATCTCTGCAGATTTTAAGGGCTAGATCACAAGTGGAGCGCAAAATATTTCTTTTGCGAAAACAATAATTGAGCTCCACTGAGTAATACCAGGGTGTTCTAGTATTACAAGTTAGCTGCAATGCGAACGCGACATTGCTGGGAAGCATTGCACTCATGAGAGCGCATTTCCATAGGCTCCAATGGGAGCCTCATTCTCATGCCGTGAGACACAGCATGAGAACTTATTGCAGCGAAGGGGGTAAGTCGCGCAGCAATTTTATATATATATATATATATATATATATATATATATACATTTTTGAGTTAATAAGTGTATATACACATATTAACACATAACTGTATATGTATATAAGCATATACATATATATTTACTGGGGACACATAGTTCCCATAGACAGTTTTCATTGCCTTTTTTTTCTAACACCCCACTACCGACAACTTTACCCACAAAATACTGCCTGGTGTAGTTATTTTATTAAAAAATAAATGTTCTACAATTTTTATTTTTTAATAACATACTCACTACTGTATCTTGGGGGCATTTGGGGCACATTTATAAAATTATCCAGAGATCTGACCTCTGGTTAATTGTATTAGCGCTATTTGCTATCGCGAGCTTGGGGTAGCAATAACCAGCTACTTGTAATGGCTGGTTATTTATTGCGCACCTGCAAACGGGCTATGTGATAAATATGCGCTCCACTTGTAATCTGGCCCTAAATGTTTAATCCTAGAAATTGATCCTACAAATAAATTAAGTTCCACATTTCATCCTCTTGCCATATAATTTCATAGCTGTATTGATCCAGGTACAAATAAAGACTCCTTTTTTCCTCTGGCATAGTTGCAGTAATGTGTCTATTTGACAAGCTCAGAGTGTGGTAGTCATGTCTATGTGATCCCTAATGAGCCATCACTCTATTATAGTATTCGTTATATTTATTAGCAGCTTCCAGCCCACAATCAAGTGCAGAAAATGTTTCCTAAATGAATGCTGTCTAAGATACAACGGAAAATTATATTATTTATAGTTCAATTAAAGCATCTTATTAGACCACTTACTGTGCAAAGATTGTAACATAATCTTCTATATTCTTACACTTACGTTTTGTCATTTAATCTTTTTTTTATATATATAGTTTATGCTCAGCCAATTATCAGTAAGGCTCAGCCAGACCTTCTCAAAAGCCATTTTATCCCCACTCTTGAAAAACTGAAAAAGAAAGCAATAAAGATTGTGCAGGAAGAGGAGCAACTAAAAGCAGATAGCAAGTCTGACACACAAGAGGCTGAGTTGTTGATTCTGGATGAATTTGCTGTTCTGTGCAGGGACTTATATGCCTTCTATCCCATGCTGATCCGATATGTGGACAACAACAGGTACTGATGAACAGAGATTCCACTGTGCAACATCCCCAAGTCCTATGCATATCTCAGTATTCATTCTTCTTTTACTGCTCAGGTCTAACTGGCTCAAGAAGCCTGATCCAGATTCTGATGAGCTATTCCGGATGGTAGCTGAGGTTTTCATCCTTTGGTGTAAATCACATGTAAGGGTTACCAGACTTAACCGTATATATTACTTGCTAGTCCTGTGTATATCAGTCTCTTAGACAGTTTAGTAAATATGTATCCTGCTTTATTACTGGTACGCACTTACCTTGTACATATAATTAATTAAGTTTTGCATGTGGTGTGGAGACCCAGACCAGTTAGCACGACTGGTTAGCAGCCTCTTGCCTAAAGTAAAACTCTTCTTTGTTACATATTCTAGAATTTTAAAAGAGAAGAGCAGAATTTTGTGATTCAGAACGAGATTAATAATTTGGCTTTCCTAACCGGCAACAATAAGAGCAAGATGTCTAAAGTAAGTATTAAAACTACATACTGTCATACAATTAAATGTAGTAGGATAACTAGAGGGAAGCAGCTCACCTTTAAATGCATAGAAATTATTTTTAATTTAAAGGACAAATAGATCACAATAGACAATTTTACATTTGGTTTTTATATACAATAGGAACCTCCCAAGTCCTCATTCATTAGAGCTTATTCATTTTTTAATGTCAGCTACTTTCAGCGATCATGGGATATGCCTAAATTGTTTTTTTTCTTTCCTAAGATATGGAGAGTCCACAACGTCATCAATTACTAGAATATCACTCCTGGCCAGCAGGAGGAGGCAAAGAGCACCACAGCAAAGCTGTTAAGTGTCACTCCCCTACCCATAATCCCTAGTCATTCTCTTTGCCTCTGTCAATGGAGGAGGTGAAGTTTGGTGTCTGAAGAAAAATTTGATTTCTTTTTGCTACAAGCAAGTTTTTGGGTCTAGCCATAGCCCACGTCAGTCCCTTCAGTAGGATAGTGGTGGCTTTAAAGCAGTTAGAAAGTTGTTAGACAGTCTCTGCATTTTATATTTGGGACTAGAATCCTCAGTAGAGGATTATTTTCAGGCAGTGAGCAGGCCCATTTTATGTTTGTGGGTTAGAGACTTAGGGGTTAATCTCCTTTACGGGAAGGAAGGAGTTTACTCTTTATTGGTGGCTCAGGTGTTATTTTTTATTTATTAGCTGTGAACTTCTGGCTAAGGAAGTTAAAGTTTTTGGGCATTGGTTTAATTTTTTTTGTTACTACGAACTGAAGTGTCAGTTTCTGCCGGCTTGAAGCGCACGCTTTACTCTGATGGCGCAACTTCATTTTTGTTGGTCATGTGACCTCCTGCTTTCACTCTCAGTATGATCGGAGCGGTGGCGGCTGCTAGATTGCTACCGTGAGACCGGCAAGTGATCAGACTGTAGCTGACAGTGTTCCTTTGTTAAGAGAGAAAATATACAGGTACTAAGGGAGGCGCTAAAAAAGCCAAAGGTATCAAGCACTTATACAGTTTATTAAAAACACATAAGCATACAATAACACATATAAAAGGGACGTCTCCCCAAGCGAAATACTACTAAATAAAAACTTGGAATACTAAAAAATACAATTGATAAAACTTCCACAGATTTAAAAATCATATATATTGTATAGAGCAGTCCCAATCAGTTCGTTATAAAAGGGTCAGATAGAAATGTCTTTTCTCCATATAAAAAGTAACTGAGTGGGGGCGGAGCCAACTACCAACATGAATGGCTGCTAATACACGGAGCTCTGACTATTAGTAAATTCAGGAGGTTATCTATCATTAGACAAGCGTTCAAAAGACTCTCTAAATGCCTCCTAACTGCTTCTAGAGAGCCCCAGCACATCTCAGTGTATTTGCAGAGCTAATTATCCTTCTCATAACAGCAAGATCTGGATCCATGGGAACAACACCACGCGGCCTTGTATGTACCCAGAACATGGAGGGATCTCACGCCACTCTACAATCCCTTCTTAAAAACCTAGAGACTAAGATGGACTATTACTATATGGATTTCACCTTAGCTTGTAGAGACACGGGCAGTGAATACTCTTACTGGCCTAACGAACATACGATAACTTCTACTGACAAGAGAGAACTAAATAAGCCAGGTTCAGGCGGGCATACCTCAGACCTCTCTACCCTGAAGACGGAGACGCAACTACCGCATACGGCAATGAATGAGCTCAAAGAGATCCAACCTATGCCCAAGAGGGAGCGACTACTAAAACCTGCGGAGTATATCAACGAGGGGACTCTGACCTCTACTCACATATACCCGGTTACCTATGATACCAGCCTGAGTCCTGACAAGCTCTTAGCTCCCACATACTCTGAAAATCCGGAACTTCATAACATCTCAGAGGTCTATTATGAAGGTATTCGCAGCATATGTTATCACAGCCTGTCAGATACCCTGATCTCTCCTAAAGCTGTAGACGTTAAAGAGCTTATAGAGCATACCACAGGGCCCGCGGTTGCAACAGGTCGCAGCGCTATGAGATCCGGTGTTGTGCTGGCAGATGCGGTAGACTGTTGTATAGATGGTCAGCCATCTTTGAAATCCCTGCTTTTGTTTAAATCCTCTATATTTGAGGTTTCCGGTCACTTATCTTGGTCCTGCGGCATAGGAGACACAGCCGACTTTCTGCTACAGGGATGGAAGCTTATAACTCCCTCGGACTGTAGAACTGGCATTGGGGTAACTCCCCTGTTTGTAAGTGGGATTAGATGAAGATAGCCTGACACAAGTGAGTTGGTGAATTGACTTTGGGCTCTACAGATTCCCACCCTTCACTAACGGTTATTTTAGACCTGAGTTAATTGATCTGTGTTGTTATTATTATATTCATATTCCATTTGCTGTCTATTAACCATATTCTTGCTGAGGTCATATCTGTTTAAATACTATATACTTAAATGCCTGTAGCAGCAGACCAACGGTTCATGTAACTACTTTGTATATGTACAATCCCAGTTCATAATATGTTGTTCTATATATGTGATAGACTAAAGAATGTATGAATTCTGATGACTGTTATCTGTTCTATATGCTAATGAACATTAATATGCTTTTCTATCTTTAGCCAATCCTGTATAGCTTGTAATTGTTAGCTTTTGATTTATGCTAATTCTCTCTAAGTTAACCGTTAGCTCTTTATAAAATTCTATACAAGAAGGCTGAAATCATTTAACATGATCATATCTATAGATAAACCTTCCATTTTATAATATTATTTTTTTTGACAACGCTGAGTCTGATGCCTTGCAATGAATTTATTGGATATCTATTCCTACCTGTTAGAATTCTAACTGCTTAATATTTAACCTTATGCCGTTATTGCTATGTATTGTCATTTTTACATGACACCCATTAGTAGGACTCAAGCATATATCACTCTTTGTTCCTTGTTGGCTTTTCTGTCATATACATGATCTGTTCTCTTACCAGAACGCCACTCTATATACCTTTAATAATCTATTACATGCTCTTTAGTAGGCCACACAAGAGCATGTTTATTCGCCAAGCATATTGGTATTTTGTTTGCCCGTCTAAGGTTCTATTCAGTCAACTTGCCCTGGGTCTCACACCCTTAATGGTCCTTTTTGTTTATAGAGGGTATAAATTCTTTCGATAAGGTTAGTTTGCCTAATCCATATTCTCAGCATGGCCTAGCATTCATCCTAGCTTCTGCGGTAAGGTAATACTCCACTAAGGACAGGGATTAGCACTTTGAGTTACTTTGACTACTTGTTGGATTTAATGTTTCTATGAGGTTTGGCGGTATTCTTGCTATTACTAATTCTAATGTATTCCAGTGTAGCGGGGTATACCTATCTCCTAACAATACCCACCAAATAATTTACAAACAAATATACTGCTTAGATATATGCATAATGTTATTATCCCTGCTTATTATTATATATGTAAGGGAACTCCTTTTTATTAGATAGATTGTCCATACTATACTAAACCTCTTATATGATATGGGATATTCGTAAATTTATTAACTCCCGTATAGCTTAGTCTTACAAGCCACACATTGTATTATAATGAATAATTGAATTAGTCAATTATCTTCTCCATGGTCTCCCGCCCCCCCCCCCCCCCCCATTATTGGTGACCATAGCTAGTGACATTGCTATTTCTATTATTTTCATCAAATAACTTGTGCACGTAACAATATAAATACATAGAAAAATCATTTGTATAAGCGGTGCTTACCCGCTGACATTTCCCTAATTTTCCCCTCGCTCCTTTTTTTTGCTCTTGATCTCATGACCCTATCCTTAATAATAAGAAGTACTCAATCATATGACAAGTTGGGTCTACCTAGTAGCTACAGTGCTCTTTTAGAGCATGTTTTAACACTATAGCCCGGAATAATAGCTACTCACAGTATCCTATAAAAAATATAAAAGGAGGGTTTCAGATATATTTTGACATTTATATTATGTTTTCTTCCCCTGTCATATTGTTGTTAAAATAATCACTACCATGTTTTATATTATGTTTATGTCATGATTTTATGCTGTCATTTTGAAAAACCCTCAATAAAAATTATTCAAAAAAAAGTAACTGAGTATGTAGTCAACGTTTCATTAATCAAATACCACCAAGCTGCCAAATTGATAGAACAATAGCTGCCAAACAGTGTAACTGTTACACTTGCAATTCCAAAGTTCTCTTATTGTGTAAGATATCACTTTAGCAAAACATTCAGCCGTGTACTTTACCAGATCTTTATCCGTGAGGTAGGTGTCTTTTCCCCTCGCCCGGTATTCACCTCGAGCGGGGCTGACTGAAACTTTCCGGCGTCTGACGTCACTGAAAGACGTTCCGTTTAGGAGAAGAAGCCGATTCCTGCGCTTTGCTTCTATGTCCTGTAATCACGGTCCTCTCAGATGAGCCCTGCACTTAGTGCTTATAGCACGCAAGGGATTGGATACTGGGCAATGTGAAGGATATCCCAGAATTTCTGCCAAACACAAGTTGTGTTGTTGTTTTTATTTCTGTGACAACAATATACATATCTTTTGATTCCTACACAATAACCCGGGTTATACATTTGGAACTATCTTCTCCTAAATAGGAGCAAATCATCTGTAAGACTTGTGTTTGGCAGAAATTCTGGGATATCCTTCACATTGCCCAGTATCCAATCCCTTGCGTGCTATAAGCACTAAGTGCAGGGCTCATCTGAGAGGACCGTGATTACAGGACATAGAAGCAAAGCGCAGGAATCGGCTTCTTCTCCTAACCGGAACGTCTTTCAGTGACGTCAGACGCCGGAAAGTTTCAGTCAGCCCCGCTCGAGGTGAATACCGGGCGAGGGGAAAAGACACCTACCTCACGGATAAGGATCTGGTAAAGTACACGGCTGGATGTTTTGCTAAAGTGATATCTTACACAATAAGAGAACTTTGGAATTGCAAGTGTATATTCTTCCAGTTACACTGTTTGGCAGCTATTGTTCTATCAATTTGGCAGCTTGGTGGTATTTGATTAATGAAACGCTGACTACATACTCAGTTACTTTTTATATGGAGAAAAGACATTTCTATCTGACCCTTTTATAACGAACTGATTGGGACTGCTCTATACAATATATATGATTTTTAAATCTGTGGAAGTTTTATCGTTTGTATTTTTTAGTATTCCAAGTTTTTATTTAGTAGTATTTCGCTTGGGGAGACGTCCCTTTTATATGTGTTATTGTATGCTTATGTGTTTTTAATAAACTGTATAAGTGCTTGATACCTTTGGCTTTTTTAGCGCCTCCCTTAGTACCTGTATATTTTTTCTCTTATTTTAGACAACTGTAGGGATATTTGTCTTTTTAAGGGGGTGTTTGGTTATCTATTTGGCCTAGCGCACCTATCTCTCTTTTATTTTATAGTGTTCCTTTGTTATCCAGAGCTTCAGGTAGGCGCCTCAGTCAAATGCTGAGGTGTAGAGGTCCTTAGTTAGAAGCGTGTTTAGAGAAGCTGAAATGTTAACAATGTTCTGCTTAGCTTTTAATGCCAGTAGCGCTTGGAATCTATAAGTCCTGATTATAGCAGTAATGATGCGGAATGACTAATTAGTCAACAGACAATTCCGCTCTGTGTTAATTTTGAAAGTGACAGTGGGGTCAATATAAATAATATTTATTTTTTCTTATCCATTTTGCCAAAAATTAATTTATGTCATGGAACAGGAGTCTGTTCCTATAGACAAATGCAAATTTGTACTTCATGTCTAGATACGTCTTTAAAATGTAAATATAAACTTTTTTGTTTCTGAGCTAAATGTCTCTCTGGATGATGTTGTTCAGGGAATTTCCACAGCTTTCTCCTCAAATGTCCCAAGCATCTATGGCATCACATACAGTGCCCTGCAGTTCCTCTCAGACTCCTGGAGGAGTTTATTTGTCTGCAGAAATTGCTGTTCAGGTATCTTCTGTTTTATCCACGACATTATCTGCTTTACCTATGCTAAGGGGAAAACGCAAGAGGAAAATTAGAGATTCAGTAGTAAGGTTTCTGTTCTTCCTACTGCTACACAGATTGCCCTCCCTCATAAGTCTGATCAGGAGGATATGTCAGTAACTTTTGAGGGTAAAATCTCAGATTTGGACAGTATAATTCATTTATCTGAGACTGAAGAAGTAAACTTCAGATTTAAGCTTGAACACCTTCATGTACTGTTAAAAGAGGTATTGGCTACTTTGGATGACTCCGATACTTTTGTCGTTGTCAACCCTAAATAATCTAGTAAACTGAATAAATACTATGATGTTCACTCCTCTGTGGAGGTTTTTCTGTTTCAGACCGTGTGATGGAGATTTTTTTACAGAAATGGGAGGAACCAGGGATACCTTTCTCCCCACCTCCTGTCTTTAAAAATATGTTTCCTGTTGCTGACTTCATTAAAGTTTCATGGTGCACGGTGCCTAAAGTAGGTTTTTTTTCTACTCTGGCTAAGAGAACTTCGATCCCTATAGAGGATAGCTGCTCCTTTAAGGATCCCATGGACAGAAGCAGGATACTTATTTGATCTTTTATGGCATTGTATTGCCACTGTAGCAAGGCTGCATCTTATTGGTGCGAGGCCTTGTCTGAATCAGTTTTATCTGAGACTCTGTTGGAGAAGATCCAAGATAGGATTAAGGCTCTCAAAATTGCCAATTCCTTTATTTCTGATGCTAACGTTCAAATTATTAGACTGGGAGCCAAGATATCTGGCTTCATTGTCTTAGCCTGCAGGACTTTGTGGCTAAAATCTTGGTCAGCTGATGTTACCTCTATGTCCAAGCTTCTGGCGCTTCCTTACAAGGGTAAGACCTTGTTTTGGACCTGATCCGGCAGTAATAATTTCTGATGTTATGGGTGGAAAAGGGCCTTTTCTTTCACAAGACAAGTAGAACAGACCGAAAGGACGTCAAAGTAATTTTTGTTCCTTTTATAACTTCAAACAAAAGTCTTCCTCTTCTAAGCAGGAACAGTCCAAGTCTTCTTGGAAACCCATTCAGTTTTGGAGCAAGGGGAAGCAATCAAAAAAACATGCAGCTGAGTCTAAGTCAGCATGAAGGGTCTGCCCCCGGTCCAGGATTGGATCAAGTAGGGGGCAGACTTTCCCTGTTTTATCAAGCATGGATACGAGATGTCCAGATCCATGGGCTGTGGACATAGTGTCTCAGGGTTGCAAAATAGAATTCAAATCTCTTCCTCCCAAGGGCAGATTTCACCTCTCAAGATTATCTGCAGATCAGGTAATAAGAGAGGCATTCCTGAACTGCGTTCGGGATCCTTCCTCACTGGGTGTCCTTCCAGTTCCAGTAAAGGAACAGGGTCTAGGATTCTAGTCAAATCTGTTCATGGTTCCCAAAAAAGAGGGAACTTTTCGACCCATTTTAGACCTAAAGTGTCTCAGCAAGTTTCTCAGGGTACGGTTCTTCAGGATGGAATCCATTCATTCCATTCTTCCTTTGGTCCAAGAGGGTCAGTTCATGACGACCATAGACCCGAAGAACGCGTATCTTCATGTTCCCATATTCAGGGATCATCACCAGTTCCTGAGATTCGCTTTTCTAGACAAGCACTTTCAGTTAGTTGCTCTACCATTTTGCCTTGCCACAGCTTCCAGAATTTTCTCAAAGGTTCTATGGGCTCTCTTGGCAGTTGTTTGGTCTTGGGGAATTGCAGTGGCACCTTACTGGGATGAAATTTGGTTCAGGCGCCATCTTTTCAACAAGCTAACTCTTATTCAGAGATCTTGTTGTCTTTTCTACGTTTCCACGGATGGAAAGTAAATCTGGAAAAAAGTTTCCTTGTTCCAGCTACAAGGGTGGTTTTCTTAGGGACCTTAATAAATTCCCTATCTATGAAAATTTTTCTGTTGGAGGTCAGAAAATCCAAAATTCTCTCCTCTTGCCTCTCTCTGCAGTCTACTGTTCAGCATAAGTGGCTCAGTGTATGGAGGTAATGGGTCTGATGGTCGCTTCCATGGACATCTTTCCTTTTGTTTGAATCCATTTTGAGGACTCTGCAATTATGCATGCTCGGACAATGGAACAGAGACCATGCAGGTCTGTCTCAGAGGATGGATCTGGATCAGTCGATAAGGGACTCTCTTCTGTGGTGGTTTTCTCAGGAGCATCTGTCTCAGGGCACATGCTTCCGGAGACCTTCCTGGGTGACTGTGTCCACAGATGCCGGCCTGCTAAGCTGAGGAATAGTCTGGGATTCGTTAAAGGCGCAGGGATTTTGGACTAGGCAGGAGTCTGCTCTCCCCATAAACATATTGGAGTTGAAAACGATTTACAATGCTCTGTTGGCTTGGCCCTAATTGTCCTTAGCCCGGATTTATAAGGTTCCAGTTGGACAAGCTCACTATTGTTGTCTTTCTGCCATCCACAATCCAGGAGTGTACAACTGGGAAGCTGATTTTCTGAGCAGACAGACTTTTCATCCTGGGGAGTGGGTTCTCCATCCGGAGGTGTTTTCCAGGTTAACCCTCAAATAGGGAGTGCCGGAACTGAATCTGATGGCGTCCCGGCAGAATGCCAAGCTACCAAGGTACGGTTCTAGGTCAATAGATCCACAGGCAGTCTTGATAGACCCTCTGGCGGTTCCTTGGGACTTCGGTCTAGCATACCTGTTTTTCTCTGTTTGCTCTTCTCCCCTGAGTCATTGTTCATATCAATCAGGAGAGAGCGTCAGTAATTCTGCATGGCCTTGCAGGATCTGGTATGCAGACCTAGTGAAGTTGTCATTTCTTTCTCCTTGGAGGTTTCCTCTGAAGAAGGACCTTCTAACTCAGGGTCCATTCCTTCATCCAAATCTCGTTTCTCTGAAGCTGACTGCTTGGAGATTGAACGCTTAGTTCTGGCTAAGTGTGGATTTTTTGAGTCGGTCATTGTGACCATGATCCAGGCTCGCAAGCCTGTTACTCAAAGTATTTCCCATAAGGTATGGCGTAAATACCTTTATTTGTGTGAATCAAAGGGCTACTCTTGGAGTAGGGTCAGGATTCCTAAAATTTTGTCTTTTTCTCCAGGAAAGTCTGGAGGAAGGTTTGTCAGTCAGTTATCTGAAAGGTCAGGTTTCTGCATTATCTATTTTGTTGCACAAGTGTCTGGCAGATGTGCCAGATGTTCAATTTTTTTTATCAGGCCTTAGTCATAATTAGGTCTGTGTTTAATTCTTGTTCTTAAGTTTTGCAGCAGGCTTCGTTTGAGCCAATGCATTCCATAGATATTAAATTGTTGTAAGGTTTTGTTTCTTATTGCTATCTCTTCTGCTCAAAGAGTCTCAGAGCTCTCGGTTTTGCAGTGTGATTCGCCTTGCCTTATCCTTTATGCGGATAAGGCGCACCTGCATACTAAGTTGGGATTTCTCCCTACAGTGGTTTCAGAAATATTAATCAGGAAATTGTTGTTCCTTCTCTCTGTCCCAATCCTTCTTCTCATAAGGAACGTATATTGGACAACTTGGATGTTGTGCGTTATCTAAAATTCTACCTACAGGCGACTAAGGATGTTTTGTTTCTCAGGAAAGCGTAAGGATCAGAAAGCTACTGCTACTTCTCTTTCTCTCTGGTTGAGAAGTATTATTCTTTTTGCTTATGAGACTGCTGGTCAGCAGCCTCCTGAGAGAATTACGGCTCATTCCACGAGGGCTGTCTCCTCTTTTTGGGTTTTCAAAAAAAGAAGTTTCTGTGGATCAGATTTGCAAGGCCGCAACTTGGTCCTATTTGCATACTTTTTCCAAATTTTCCAAATTTGATACTTTTGCCTCAGCTGAGGCTTCTTATGGGAGAAAGATTCTTCAAGCGGTGTTGCCTTCTGTTTAGGTCTGCCTGTCTTGTTTTCCCTCCCTAGTCATTCTATGTCCTGTAGCTTGGGTATTGGTTCCCACTAGTAATTGATGATGTTGTGGACTCTTCATATCTTAGGAAAGAAAACAAAATTTATGCTTACCTGATAAATTTCTTTCTGGATATGGAGAGTCCTCGACCCCACTCTTAATTTAAGACAGTTATTTTTTACTAAACCTCAGGCACCTCTACACCTTTTGTGTTATTCCATTTCCCTTCAGTCGAATGACTGGGGATTATGGGTACGGGAGTGACACTAAACAGCTTTGCTGTGGTGCTCTTTGCCTCCTCCTGCTGGCCAGGATTGATATTCCCCACTAGTAATTGATGACGTTATTGACTCTCCATATCTGGAAAGAAAGAAATTTATCAGGTAAGCATAATTTTTTGTTTTTTGTTTTGTTATAGTGGCCTCTCTGAAAATATAAAACATTGCTGTTCATTTGCTTTTAGCTATAAGCCAAGAGGAAGATACTGGCAGAGTGTATTTAACCTTTTCAGCATTCTTGACTTCTAAATCATATCACAAATAAATAAGGGATGTATGGCTCATTTTCCATCTGTTTTACTTAATTGTTTCCTGCATTTTTCTTTCACACAGCCCATGCAAGTGAAGGTACAACATGCATGATGTGTTTATGTAATAGCTTTAGATCTGGCCTGGCTCCATCCATTTTTTTGTCCCATCAGTCCAAGCAGTGGCGTCATCAAGGGCATATTCTTTTGACCTGGTTTATTAATAATTATGGTGGATGTTGATGTGAAGAGCACCTATTCTTTATATTAAAGCAGTTTCCTGATGCAAAGCCTGGACCATCTGAGCCGTGGTAGTTTGAAGAGTTTCCATGATGTCACTTGAGCACTTGATAAGTAGTTCTCTTGGCTATGTAAGCAGAACAGATAGAGATATTAAGTATAAAGTTTAGCATTTCAGCAGAATTTAAAATGAACAAGTGAAGAGTTAAAATGACTAACAGGAGATCCACGTGTTGTTTTTGAGCACAGTACAGTGTGTTAATGTATAATAATATCAACTTTACAGAATAATGATGTCCTGGTGCTCTTCCTCTCCAGGCCACCAAGCTTTCAAAACCCTTGTGATGCCATTGATGTTACTGTCATTTATGTGAGTTGATGTGTCATCCTATTTTAGTGCGTTCCATAGATCACTGTTGTAGAACCTATTCAAGGCACTGTTGTAACCAAAGCTTTGATGCTCAGCAAGCTATGTTTTGCCTGGAATTTTTAAACCTAGTGCTTCCCTTTCCTAAATTCGGATATACTTGCAACCCCCCGGCTAAAATGATATTACAATGTACTTGAAATTGTGCTGCATCTTGGATTGTTTCATCCTGTATCACATGGAGTTCATTGGCTGAAATAATTCAAGAGCAATGCAGTAAGGATAAAAATTGTATTACAACAATAATTACCGCTCTGCTGTACCTGAAAATCTGGTACACAAAGGCCAAGGCTGTCTGAGCTTGTATTACTAATAATATTAATCTTCAGATTAAAGCACTTCACCCTGTTGCACTCTGTAGTGAGGTCTCCACTCAATCCTCTGTGTAAGCAGCATCTTACATTAAAGTGGATCTTTATTATAATGTCATGGTATTAAATCATCACAGCAGCATTTTGGGCAGGCAAGCCCTTAAAGGGACAGTAAAGTCAAAATTAAACTTTCATGATTCAGACAGAGCATATGTTTTTAAACAACTTTCCAATTTGCTTCCTTTATTTAATTTCCTTTTTTTCTCTTGGAATCCTTTCTTGAAAAGCATGCCTAGGTAGACTCAGGAGCAGCAATACATTACTGGGAACTAGCTGCAGATTGTTGGCTGCGCATTTATGTCTCTTATCATTGGCTCACCAAATGTATTCAGTTAGTTTCTAGTAGTGCATTGCTGCTCCTTTAACAAAGGATTCCAAGAGAATTAAGCAAATTTGATGATTAAGTTGGTTAACATTTTTGCACGAAGTGAATCATATAAAATGTGGGGTTTCATGTCCAATTAAAGAGACAATAAAGTAAAAACTGAACTGTCATGATTCATATAGAGCTTTCGATTTTACAACATTTTCCAATGTATTTGTTCTCTTGTTACTTTTTGTTGAAGAGTAAAGGACTCAGGCACTTGCAAATGTCTTTAGCACTCTATGAAGCAGCAATTTTTCAACATTATTTGTAACAATATTATACATTGTTGCAAACACTGCTAGACACGTCAAAGTTAACCACATAGAGTCCATAATAAAATGGTCCAGAAGTAGAAAGGCGCCCCTAAAGGCTGTAGTTGGTAGTAGCAGTACATCAGGATCAACTCTTCATAAAACAATCACTTGGAATACTAAAATACAAAAAACAATGGTGCAGTATATCAAACAATCTTTACTCACACCAGACCCGTGTGTAGTCCCACCATGAAATATACTCACAAGAGAGATACACTATAATACAGTGCAATTCATGCAGGCTGAGTGTATCTGAGCTCCCCAGCTGGCTCTGTCCGGAGTACAGGTGTCACAGGTCTCAGGAAAAGTGATGGCAGTGCAGTCCACATTCAAGAACTCACTACAACGTTAGTAATAGTAAAAATCCCTTGTAGGGAAATTTATTTAATAAGAATAAAATCTATACAGCTGCAACGCGTTTCACAGTGCTGCTGGCGCTGTTTCCTCAGGCCGTATATTTAAAATGTTTTCGTTCAACAACCTGGGTAGTGTTTTCGGATTGTTGGCTACATTTAACCACCAATCAGCAAGCTCTACACAGGTGCTGAACCAAAAATGGGCCGGCTCCTAAGCTTATTTTCCTACTTTTCAAATAAAGATATCAAGAGAACGAAGAAGAATTGATAATAGGAGCAAATTACAAAGTTCCTTAAAATAACATGCTCTATCTGAATCATGATGAAAAACGTTTGGGTTTCATATCCTTTCAAGATTGCGATTACGCATATTAAGACATTAATATATATGTATATACATATATATTAACAGAGAACACACAGTTATCATAGATTGCTATGTATAGGCATTTTTAAGTGTTGTTTTTATTCTAACACCCCACATCAGCCAACTTTGAGCCATAAAAACTGCTTTGTGCACTTATTAAAAATGAAAAGCTATATTTTTTATTTATTTAAAACAAACATTTCACTTAAAGGGCCACTAAACCCAAAATCTTTCTTTCATGATTCAGATAGAGACTAGAAATTTAAACAACATTACAATTTACTTCTATTATTTATTTTGCTTCATTTTTTAGATATCCTTAGTTGAAGAAAAAGCAATGCACATGGTGAGCCAATCACACAAGGCTTCTATGTGCAGCAAACAATCAGCAGCTACTGAGCATATCTAGATATGCTTTTCAGCAAAGAATATCCAGAGAATAAAACAAATTAGATAATATAAGTAAATTAGAAAGATGTTTAAAATTACATTCTCTTTCTAAATCATGAAAGAAAAAATGTGGGTTTCATGGCCCTTTAATTAATGGGGGAACTTGGGGCACATTTTGAAATTTAACCAGAGGTTTAATCTTCTCAGCGCGAGCTGGTTATTTATTGCGCACCTGTAAACGGGTGAATCTTCCCATTTACAGGCACACGATAAATTAACGCTCCACTTGTAATCTAGCTAATTGTATTTACACATAGATAGTGTTTTATTCTCACAAATCCAAAACTTTCACCTTTCACTGTCCTGTATCAAAGGCCTTCCAGACTTCCCAATAAAAATGTAACATTTAAATGACAGAGCTATTGCTACTCATCCCCTCGTAGTACAAGTACACCCTCTGTAATCTCCCTTATAGTTAAATCTTACAAACCCCTCAAGTCCACTATATCTGAGGCATATTTGACTATTCTCTTTCCTTCAAATCCTACATCTAAACACTTAAAAAATCCAGTCACAGGAAAGTTTTGCATTATCTCCAAAACCAACTTAACATTAACCACATTAACTACATTGCTATATTGCTATTTTCTTTCTAAACTATTGAAACCCTTTAATAACCGCCTCTTTCCCTAATTTTAACTATTTCCTGCTCATACAGAATGATGGTTCAGGTGGTAAGAGAATGGCAGAACCATGTAAATGGGTTGGAGAAGGGAGTGTTTGGAGAATTAGGGCAAGTTTAAATCACCTGTTACCAGGATATGATACAATGGTATGTGCCATCTTTAAAAGTGGTTTTATGTGGGGATATAAGAGTAGGCCCCTTTGTTGCAATGGCCTTGGCTAGACTGCCTACCTTTGTTAGAACTCATTTGAATTGTCACAGACATTCTTGATATATTGAAATGGCTTTACATATTGGGCAAGCCTTGCTTGATTTTTTTTTTTTTAAACTAAGAAGATTACTGTTTAAAAGTGTTACTCAAATGTGGGTTTACCCGACCTCACTTAGTCCTTTGAAAAACGTTAGTTTCATAACCTTTAAAGGGGTAGCTCTCTATTCAGTTTTACCAGAGGTAGAGAATTAATGGCCTGAAACTGCGCCACTGCGCTATTGATCTACTTTTCTTGTATTGGAAGTAGACAATGTACATTAGACCTTCGTCGTTGTTTTTTTGTCAGCAAAACCAAAATTTTACAAATTACAAAAAAAATCTAACTTCATGATCAGTCCAACAGATAAGATTATGAAAAAGTTGTAAAAAGTGAATTTCACCGTTCATATAGTAAATTTGAAGAACTGGTAAAGTTGTTTTTAAAATAACATGCAAACATGTATGTAGCTGTGCTAAACAGGATACATTATGCTTGAAGTGTATGTATGTATGTATTGGGTACTTGTAAAGCGCGGCTAATCACCCGTAAGGGTCTCAAGGCGCTGAAGTAATGACACGTCTTGACTGAAATAATGTTACTCAAGGACAGCTTTGCCTGAATGTACGTGATATCTGCCCAACTATTTCCAAATTTATTCCATAAAATAACCAGTTTCTTTAAGATTAATAAATGGACTTACTTTTGCCTAAAATTGTGTTGCAGAAGTGTAAATTATAGCAGCCATTTCCTGTCAATGAGCAGTTGATCTAACTTTGGCATATTAATAGTTTCATCATGTTAATTTGTTTCTTACCTCGGAGAGCTAGATGTGTCCCGTAGGCCGTTGATCGGGTGATCGGGTGTCCCTGCTCTAGGGGAATTAGTTAGACTATGATAATTAACATTAGAAAATTGCATTTAAACATGACATATGAATAGATATGCTCTGATTTTGAATGTTGTTTTTCCCAACAGAATAGAATATAACTTTCAAAATACCAAAAATAATATTTATTCTGATAGATCTTGATTGCTAGGAATGAGTGTGAAAAGGGACATTTGTTCTACATTATTACCTTTGTTTTGTATAGACATTCACTGATCACTCCAAGAATATATAAAAAAAAGTTATATTTCAGATCAAAGGGATTGTCTGGGAATTAGCTTAATACAGTTTGTCAGCCAGCCATGAAAGGGTGAAACAGAAGTGCCCCACCAGCCGTCAGACTGCTATAAAATGCTTGCACAGCTCAGAGCTTTGGCTTACATCCTTAAAGCAATAGTCCCTCTAGTCTTGTCTATAATGTGAAGTTATCTGAATGCATTTACTGGCACAAATCTTCTTGTACTATTAAAATATCAATGATTTCACAGCTTGTGCCTGACTGCTTATTGTGTGATCTAAAGTACGGATTAGTCAAACAAAAATTGCTTTCAACAGGTTTGTTAATGTGCTTTTGGTATTTCACAAAGGGACTGCTGCTTTAAGTCTGAATCATTTATTTTACGTGCCTTGTCTTATGGTACTTGAAGTGTGGTCTGTTTATCCTAGTTCTCATAACGTCTCCAGTATCCGTTTTGTCTCCTGTGTACTACGAATGATAATTATGTCATTGGCAGTTTTTTGTTTTTTTGTTTTTTTACAGTTTGTGCCTCAGTGGGTTTTACAGTAGTTATTTAATTACATATAGTAGATTTAATGTATTATTAATAAGAGTTACAGGGCTGCAAGGAATGATGTGCTGGGGTTTTCTACAGCCATTTTAGGTTATGCATTCTTTTTTACAGTATTGCCAGTTCATTTGCGTAAAATACACAACTGAAATGTTGTAAATTACAGTTGGCCTAACCTAGTAGATTACATTTGACCTAATGTAGTAGATTACATTTGGCCCAATGGAGTAGATTACATTTGGTCTAACGTAGTAGATTACATTTGACCTAATGTAGTAGATTACATTTGACCTAATGTAGTAGATTACATTTGACCTAACATAGTAGATTACATTTGGCCCAATGTAGTAGATTACATTTGGTCTAATGTAGTAGATTACATTTGGTATAATGTAGTAGATTACATTTGGTCTAATGTAGTATATTACATTTGGTGTAATGTAGTAGATTACATTTGATGTAATGTAGTAGATTACATTTGGTCTAATGTAGTAGATTACATTTGGTCTAATTTAGTAGATTGCATTTGGTCTAATGTAGTAGATTACATTTGGCCTAACGTAGTAGATTACATTAGACCTAATGTAGTAAATTACATTTGGCCCAATGTAGTAGATTACATTTGGCCTAACGTAGTAGATTACATTTGACCTAACGTAGTAGATTACATTTGGCCCAATGTAGTAGATTACATTTGGTCTAATGTAGTAGATTACATTTGGTCTAATGTAGTAGATTGCATTTGGTCTAATGTAGTAGAATACATTTGGTCTAATGTAGTAGATTACATTTGGTCTAATGTAGTAGATTGCATTTGGTCTAATGTAGTAGATTGAATTTGGTCTAATGTAGTAGAATACATTTGGTCTAATGTAGTAGATTACGTTTGGTCTAATGTAGTAGATTGCATTTGGTCTAATGTAGTAGAATACATTTGGTCTAATGTAGTAGATTACATTTGGTCTAATGTAGTAGATTACATTTGGTAATTTGTGTAATACTGGTAAGTATTTGGCCTGGATTGCCAGTGAATCAAAAGAACTGATCTATTTACTCTGCAAGTGAACAGAAATTCTACATGATGGTTTGAAGGCCGAAGCTTCAGTAGCTTTCAGGTATTTTGTTAAATGTTTATCTCTCTTTGTTGAAGTTTCTGTAATGTGTTCATATTTTTCCTGGATAAGCACAGTATGGGTTAGCTTCTAGATGCTTATCTTGTATTTTGTATTAGACCATTATCCTCTATTGGGATTACAATGTAATTGTAAAATAACTTTTTTTAAGAGTTAAAGGGACCCAAAAATCCAAAATTTCACTCATGCATTTGAATGAAATTTCACTTTTATTTCATGAAGTTTTGAACAATCAAACAGACCTGAAATATTTTGATACAAATAAAAATTAAAAAAATGGATTATTGCTTACGGTATACTTATAATGTTAAAAATAAGTTATATTATGATTTGTGTGCACAAAGCTTCTGGGGTTGTTTAATTATATAGTTTGTGATGTTTATACCATGTTTTAAATGTATTTTAGATTTTTCATCCCTTTAATTAGTATGAGCAGTTTTTTGCTGGCTGTGTCTTTTGAGCTCACATCTTATACTTTTATGTTGTTATTTTTCCAGTCTGGAGGGCAGGATCAGGAGAGAAAAAGAACCAAGCGCAGGGGAGACCTTTACTCTATCCAAACATCACTAATTGTGGCTGCTTTGAAGAAAATGCTGCCTATAGGTCTTAACATGTGTACTCCAGGGGACCAGGAGCTGATTTCACTTGCAAAGACAAGATACAGTCTTGTAAGTGTGACACACTGATGCTATGTATACAGCTGGGTTTATTCTCCCCAATAGACTTTACATAACTGCTCTATGGGTAAGGCAGAGGAAAAACAGAACATTAAATACAATTGACCTGGGAAGCTGAGAGAGAAAGGAAAAGACAGTGACAGCGAAATAATGAGAAATAATGGCAACGGATATATCTGGCAATGGAGAGAGAGGAAATAATAAATCTAGCACGAAACTGGGTACCCTGACATTCTATCTCTTTTGCAAATACAGTGCCTAACTGTACTTAAAAAAATGTGTCCAACTGATGATGTGCAGAGGCCTTGTAGTTATCAGGTGATGCACAATTGTTATTCTTTACAGAGGTTCACTTATATATCTTCACGAGAGTTGTCTTGTGCGTATATACTTTTGATCTACAAAGAGCGTGTCACTCTATGCCTGTGTATATAAAACTATCTTCATACTGTATAAATGACAATCACAAATGAATTCTCTTATTATTTGACATGGGATCATCTTACAGATGTGTATATATATATATATATATATGTGTGTGTGTGTGGGGGGGGGGTTAATATGCTCCTGCAGGTTAGAGGTGGGATTCAGAACGTCCCCTACTGCAGATATTGACTGAAAGCATCACAATGTAATAAAATAAGGATTACCAACCAAATCTTTAAAACATTAAACTGCCACAGGTCTCAACATTTCTAGACAAAGTATAGAAGCCGGTTTTCTTCTTTTGACACAGGGCTATCTATATGGGCAATAACATCTGACTCAAATAAATACTAGTTATTAAATTTACTCTATTTTTGCAAAAATAGATAAAAACAAGTTAAAAGAAAGCGTATTCTGCAACCCCTGTAAATAACACCATGTTGTGCCATTTTATTCTTTTTTTGTGTTTTCAATGGGGAACATTACTAAATTTAATGAAGAAAGTGTCAAGTATCATAATTTCCACCTTATCATATTTACATTTCTTCTACAGAAAGATACAGATGATGAGGTCAAGGAGCATTTGCGCAACAACCTTCATCTGCAGGAGAAGGTGAGTTCTCTGCCAACCACACTGCATACTGTGATATTGTTGATTTGAGTCAGTATACTGTTTACTTATTACATCACAAATTTAGAAGTTATTTTGGGAGTGTTGCGTATCTGGCCAGGATCCCTCTTTCTGAGCACTGGTGGCTTAACCTTTATTACCAAGACTTTAAGATCTCCTGGAAGTGAGACTCACAACATCTTTGTTATCGAGTCACTGATTGTGTAATATTTTCTATTGCTTTCTCTGTGTCCTTTAGTGCTTTGGAATCAGCTGATCCTCTACCAATAAAATATATTTACTAGCTTTTGTGTGTTGAAGCAGAGAGATTAAGAACTCCTTGTAGACCAGATTTCCTTACGATTAGATTAAACAATTCATTTGTAAGTGCTTTCATCTTTTATTTACAAGTGGTTCTAAATGTGCACTGTAGAGACTGCACTTTACCCATCTCGGATTTCGCCTCCCTTTCTGACTCACACCTATCTATAATTAATTTACAGCTCTTTACTCAGGATCCTTGATTCCCTCTATTTTGCATTAACTGATATTAGTAATTAGTACCTTAAAAGCATCTTTGAGCATCTTAGACACCACTTGTCCTACATAGTCCAGCTTTGACCTTGCCTTTATTTTGGTTCTAAGTCTGAAGACCCAGCAGTGAAATGGCAACTCAATCTATATAAAGATATCCTGAAGAGTGAGGAGCAGGCAGATCCTGAGAAAACTGTAGAACGTGTACAGAAGATCTCTGCTGCTGTGTTCCATCTTGAACAGGTATGAGAAGCTCTTTCAACATATTATTTAGTGGGTGCATTTATCAAATTAAATACTACTTATTAAAGGGACACACTTTGAGATGGTAATATAGAATGATAAATCTTATATATATATATATATATATATATATATATATATATATATATATATATATATATATATATATATATATATAAACTCTGCAATATACTTTCATAATTTATTTTGTTCCTTTTTGCTGTAATTCCATTCTGAAATTGTGAGCTTTTCAGTTCCTGTTAGAAATGGAAGTGCAGAGTGCTGTTATATTCCACACAGCCATTGGCTACACACTCTAGTGACCTATTTAAAACTGTCCCTAATTGGCCACAGTAGAGAAGGTAACCTAAGTTGCAACATGGCAGCTCCCATTGTTTTGTAGACACTAAGGGGCTGATGTATTAAAGTGCGGACGGATATGATACGATGTAGCGTATCATGTCTGCCGCACATCGATAAATGCCGACAGCGTTTATCATTGCACAAGCCGTTCTTGTGAACTTCTTGTGCAATGCCGCCCCCTGCAAATTCACGGTTTTCGGGGGTGTCAATCAGCCCGATCGTATTTCTTTGAATACATCTATCTAGCATTTCTTTAGTGTTTAATGTCCCTTTAAGAAAGAAAGAACTCCAAAATATTTTAGTCCCATTAAAAAGTTGTTGTTTTTTCTATTTAAAAAAATGCACTTCTTTCAATAAAACTCGAACCTGATTTTAATGTAGAATATCACATATTCTGCAACATTAGAGTATTTCTTTACTGTAAATTGGCTTCATCTAGAGCAGAGCCTCTTACATTTTTTTCACCCCTTTTTAATTTGGGGTATTTTTTATGACCCCCATTATTATGATATAGTCCAAACCAAACCCCTTGTCAGATGGGTATACAATTTTTAGTTTTTTATATGTTAATCTACCACGTAAATTATGGGATTATAAATAAATTTAACTTTTGTTGCCATTCCTTAGACTCAAACTCATGTACCTTCCATGTAGGCTTCTCCCTAACATGCAGTGATGAGCACCTCCCATGCATATGCAAAATCAGAGAAATGTTACTCATTAATACATACATACACTCACTCATACACTCACTCAATACATACACTCACTCATACACTCACTCATACACACTCACTCATTAATTCATACATACATTCACTTATACATACACATACAAACACACTCACTCAATACATACATACATACACTCACTCATACACATGCACACTCACTCATTAATACATACATACACTCACTCATACACAGACATACAAACTAACCACTCACTCAATACATACATACACTCACTCATACACACACATACAAACACACTCACTCATACACACATATACAAACAAACACACTCACTCAATACATATATACACTCACTCATACATACACACTAACTCATTAATACATACATACACTCACTTATACACACACACACACATACATACAAACACACTCAGTCAATCCATACATACACACACATACTCATTAATACATACATTCACTCACTCACTCATTCACACACACTCATTAATACATACACACACTCACTCATACACACACATACATACAAACAAACACACTCATACATGCATAACATACACACATTTGTAGTACATTATAAAATCTTGTGGGGACCCTCTAAAAGTGTTAAGGGACCTCCAGTTTAAGAAGCACTGCTCTAGAGGATGAGCTGGAATAATCAGCTGTTCCATAAAAAAATCTTTTGGTCTAAAATCTTTCGGCTAGATTACGAGTTTTGCGTTAGAGGCTATGCGGTGCTAATGAGCAGTTTATGCTCACCGCTCACTTACAGACAGCGCTGGTATTACGGGTTTTTACAAACCCGTCGTTAAAAGACAAGAAGTGAGCGTTGAGCAAAATTTTGCTCATTACCGCACTCCAATACAAGCGCTGCTTAAGTCAGCGGTGAGCTGGTGTAACGTGCTTGTGCACGATTTTCCCATATCAACGGGGAGAGCTCTCTGAAAAAAAGTCTAACACCTGCAAAAAAGCAGCGTTTAGCTTCTAACGCAGCCCCATTGATTCCTATGGGGAAATAAAATTTATGTCTACACCTAACACCCTAACATGAACCCAGAGTCTAAACACCCCTAATTTTACACTTATTAACCCCTAATCTGCCGCCCCTGACATCACTGACACCTGCATTATATTATTAACCCCTAATCTGCCGCTCCGGACACCGTCGCCACCTACATTATACTTATGAACCCCTAATCTGCTGCCCCCAAATGTCGACACAACTTACCTACACTTATTAACCTCTAATTTGCCGCCCCCAACATCGCCGCCACTTTAATAAACATATTAACCCCTAAACCTAATCCTAACCCTAACCCCCCCTAATTTAAATATAATTTAAATAAATCTAAATAAAATTACTATAATTAACTAAATTATTCCTATTTAAAACTAAATACTTACCTATAAAATAAACCCTAAGTTAGCTACAATATAACTAATAATTGCATTGTATTTAGTTTAGGGTTTATTTTTATTTTACAGGCAAGTTTGTATTTATTTTACCTAGGTAGAATAGTTACTAAATAGTTATTAACTATTTAATAAACTACCTAGCTAAAATAAATACAAAGGTACCTTTAAAATAAAACCTAACCTAAGTTACAATAACACCTAACACTACACTATAATTAAATTAATTCCCTAAATTAAATACAATTAAATAAAATTAGCTAAAGTACAAAAACAAACAAACACTAAATTACAGAAAATAATAAACAAATTACAAGATTTTTAAACTAATTACACCTAATCTAATCCCCCTAACAAAATAAAAAAGCCCTCCCAAAATAAAAAAGCCCTACCCTACACTAAATTACAAATAGCCCTTAAAAGGGCCTTTTGCGGGGCATTGCCCCAAAGTAATCAACTCTTTTACCTGTAAAAAAAATTACAAATCTCCCCCCAGCATTAAAACCCACCACCCAAACAACCAACCCTACTCTAAAACCCACCCAATACCCCCTTAAAAAAAACCTAACACTAACCCCTTGAAGATCACCTTACCGGGAGAAGTCTTAATCCAACCGGGCCGAAGTCCTCAACGAATCCAGCAGAAGTGGTCCTCCAGATGGGCAGAAGTGGTCCTCCAGACGGGCAGAAGTCTTCATCCAGACGGCATCTTCTATCTTCATCCATCTGGCGCGGAGCGGGTCCATCTTCAAGACATCCGATGCGGAGCATCCTCTTTTTTCCACAGCAACTGAAGAATGAAGGTACCTATAAGTGACGTCATCCATGATGGCGTCCCTTTAATTACGATTGGCTGATAGAATTCTATCAGCCAATTGGAATTAAGGTAGAAAAAATCCTATTGGCTGATACAATCAGCCAATAGGATTGAGCTGGCATTCTATTGGCTGATTGGAACAGCCAATAGAATGCCAGCTCAATCCTATTGGCTGATTGGATCAGCCAATAGGATTGAAGTTCAATCCTATTGGCTGATGGCATCAGCCAATAGGATTTTTCCTACCTTAATTCCGATTGGCTGATAGATTCCGATTGGCTGATAGAATTCTAAGGGACACCATCTTGGATGACGTCACTTAAAAGAACCTTCATTCTTCAGTCGCCGTGGAAAGATGCTCCGCGTCAGATGTCTTGAAGATGGAACCGCTCCGCGCCGGATGGATGAAGATAGAAGATGCCGTCTGGATGAAGACTTCTGCCCGTCTGGAGGACCACTTCTGCCCGTCTGGAGGACCACTTCTGCCGGATTCGTTGAGGACTTCGGCCCGGTTGGATGAAGACTTCTCCCGGTAATGTGATCTTCAAGGGGTTAGTGTTTTTTTAAGGGGGTATTGGGTGGGTTTTAGAGTAGGGTTGGTTGTGTGGGTGGTGGGTTTTAATGTTGGGGGGGATTTGTAATTTTTTTTTACAGGTAAAAGAGCTGATTACTTTGGGGCAATGCCCCGCAAAAGGCCCTTTTAAGGGCTATTTGTAATTTAGTGTAGGGTAGGGCTTTTTTATTTTGGGGGGGCTTTTTTATTTTGTTAGGGGGATTAGATTAGGTGTAATTAGTTTAAAAATCTTGTAATTTGTTTATTATTTTCTGTAATTTAGTGTTTTTTTTTTGTACTTTAGCTAATTTTATTTAATTGTATTTAGTTTAGGGAATTAATTTAATTATAGTGTAGTGTTAGGTGTTAGTGTAACTTAGGTTAGGTTTTATTTTACAGGTAAATTTGTATTTATTTTAGCTAGGTAGTTTATTAAATAGTTAATAACTATTTAATAACTATTATACCTAGATAAAATAAATACAAACTTGCCTGTAAAATAAAAATAAACCCTAAGCTAGGTACAATGTAACTATTAGTTATATTGTAGCTAGCTTAGGGTTTATTTTACAGGTAAGTATTTAGTTTTAAATAGGAATAATTTAGTTAATTATAGTAATTTTATTTAAATTTATTTAAATTATATTTAAGTTAGGGGGGTTAGGGTTAGACTTAGATTTAGAGGTTAATAACTTTAGTATAGTGGCGGCGACGTTGGGGGCGGCAGATTAGGGGTTAATAAATGTAGGTAGGTGTCGGCGATGTTAGGGACGGCAGATTAGGGGTTAATAATATTTAACTAATGTTTATTTTTTTAAATATATTTATTATAGTGGCGGCGATGTCCGGTTCGGCAGATTAGGGGTTAAAAATTTTATTTTAGTGTTTGCGATGTGGGAGGGCCTCGGTTTAGTGGTTAATAGGTACTTTATGGGTGTTAGTGTACTTTTTAGCACTTTAGTTAAGAGTTTTATGCTACGGTGTTGTAGTGTAAAACTCTTAACTACTGACTTTAAAATGCGGTACCAGTCTTGACAGGAGAGGGTCTACCGCTCACTTTTTGGCAGACTCGTAATACTGGCGCTATGCAAGTCCCATTGAAAAAAGAGAATACGCAATTTACGTAAGTGGATTTGCGGTATTTCCAAGTCTGGCCAAAAAAGTGAGTGGTACACCTGTACCTTCAAGACTCGTAATACCAGCGGGCGTTAAAAAGCAGCGTTGGGACCGGCCAACGCTGTTTTTTAAGCCTAACGCAAAACTCGTAATCTAGATGTTTGATTGGCGGGATTTACACATCAGCATTTGAATTTCGTAAGAGGTTCAAAAGATGTTTTTGTGTTATAATTATAGATATTTGTGGTTTTACAGCACTTTTTTTTTATTGATGCAGAAATATGTAACATTCATCAAATTAAATGAACCTTTCTCTTAGCAGTTTGATTGAAGGGATGGATTTTGCTTTTAGTTTTCAGACTAGACAAAAAGTTCCCAAACCTGTTATCGTTCAAAGCTAACAATCATCTGAGAATATTCCCACCTGAGCGCAATCTGTTTTTCTAGCATGGAATTCTAACCCTCTTGGTGTCACCTAAGGACATGTTTAGGAACCATTTAGATACAACACAGAAGCCATCCTAATAATTTGCACATTTGTGTGTAATTTGCTTATTTTGTCACAGGTAGAGCAACCCTTGAGATCTAAGAAGGCTGTCTGGCATAAGCTCCTATCAAAGCAAAGGAAGAGAGCTGTGGTTGCCTGTTTCCGCATGGCACCGCTGTACAATTTGCCAAGGTTAGCTTCCATAGATGTGTCGTTATTTCTTATTTTCTATTGTGTTTGATGCTGTTTGGGGCTGAGAATGGCCTACTGGGCATGGTCTCTTGTGCAGAATAACAAGCCGTGCCCCTGCTTTATATTTGCATATGTTGCCTTGTGTGGAGTTTGCAGTTTACATCGTGCCATGTTAGGAAGGGACCTTTATATTATATTACTTTTTTTGTAGCAAAACCTAAAATAGAACTTCTGCTGTTCTTATTAAGAAGCTAACTTTCTTTGGGATTGTTTATATGTTAGCTTAGTGTTATAAAGGATCAACTCAGTGTGTTTATGTAGACATAGTATATATATAAAACAGTCCTGCATTGCTAAAGGCATACGAAAAATATAATTTGCTAAATATACAGGGCTTTAATGCTGTAGAACAGTCCTGGGATGCACACTTTGAAAAGCCTGGTGACATTCTTCTAGTCTAAATTGACAATTAAACATGTAGTATTGCTCTATATACAGACAATCTCATAACTGCAGTGTCCGTTTTAGGTCTTCAGTCTCTTTTTGGGAGGGCAGGAGTGGTTAAACACAATTTGGAGAGGGGGAAAAAATTTGATGGGGTTTCAAAGGGATAGTAAACCCAACTTTTTTCATTCGTGATTTAGATAGAGCAGGTCATATTAAGCAACTTTTTAATTCACTCCTATTATCAATTTGTCTTCGTTCTCTTGGTATCTTTATTTGAAAAAGTAGTAATGTAAGCTAATGAGCAGGCCCGTTTTTGGTTCAGCAACCTGGCTAGCGCTTGCTGATTGGTGGCTACATTTATACACCAATAAGCAAGTAAAACCCATGTTCTGAACCAAAAATGGGCTGGCTCCTTTGCTTACATTCCTTCTTTTTTAAAATAAAGATACCAAGAGAACGAGAAAAATTGATAATAGGAGTAAATTAAAAGTTGCTTAAAATTGCATGCTCTATCTGAATCTTGAAAGTTTAATTTTGACTTTAATGTCCCTTTAAGTTTGTGTTTAAATGGACATGAAACCCCAAATTTTTCTTTCATGATTCAGATAGAGAATACAATTTTAAACAACATTCCAATTTACTTCTATTATCTAATCTGCTCCATTCTTTAGATATCATTTGTTGAAGAAATAGCAATGCACATGGGTCAGCCAATTACACGGGTCATCTAAGTGCAGCCACCAATCAGCAGCTACTGAGCCTATTTAAATATACTTTTAAACAAAGGATATCAAGAGAATTAAACAAATTAGACAATAGAAGTAAATTGGAAATGTGTTTAAAATTTCATGTTCTTACTAAATCATTAAAGAAAAAATGTGGGTTTCATGTCCCTTTAGTGTCTCTTTATAGTCCCTCTTCTTTCTGGGAGACACAAACTTTCTCTAATGCTTTCCAGTATCAAAAAATATATCAATTATATTGTTTGCCCAGAATTTAAAAGCAATTTATGAGATGACAAAATAAATAGATAAGATTCAGTACATAGTACCACTTTGGCCGAATTATGTGCTACAGAACTACAGCTCTTACAGTGATTATTTTAGCAATAGAGTGAATTACCCATTTTATAATGTATGAGATTGCAAGTTATCTGTCAACTGTGTATTTATCAGAGCTGATCAATGCATACATATTGTAGGTATATAGGAGGCCTTGGGCAATGTGAAAGGTTTCTTTTAGCAATTCTCAACATGCATACCTGGTATATGCATGGAGGTATACATGTACCAGTATGTCATGTATACTGTTAACATAATCCATGCAAAAAATAGCTTTGCACATGTATATAGGAGACATTAGAAGCAAATTCTCTTTCAGTAACAGCAACTTCATCTGAAGTTTTTCACATCAAGCTTATAACTTTCATTTAGTAGATAATTAGAGGCCGAGTTGTCACATTTACATTAGCTAGGTATAAGTTACTTAAAGGGATATGAACCCCAAACTTTTTTCTTGTATGATTCAGATAAAGCGCGCAATTTTGAACAACTTTCCAATTTAAATATAGTATACTATACTATAAATTGCTTCATTCTATTGTGATCCTTTATTGAAAAGAATACCTAGTTCGGCAAAGGAGCAGCAAAGTACTACTGGGAGCGAGCTGCTGATTGGTGGCTGCACATATACCTGTATGCCTCTCATCATTGGCTTACCTAATGTGTTCACCTCGCTCCCAGTAGTCCATTGCTGTTCATTCAACAAAGGATGCAAAGAGAGCAAAGCAAAGTAAATTGGAAAGTTGTTTAAAATTGTATGATCTATCTGAATCATGTCTCTTTAAATACAAAAATAAGATAGACGAAGCAAAGTCATTTCTCTCAGAACAGGTCTAAGTATATGTGTGATCTATTATAAAGTATGTAAGAGTCAAAGCGATAACAATAATCTAGCCCAGAATATTATCTTTATATAAATGTACAGTACATGATATAATACAGTAAGAGTTCTGTATGTTGTAATAATAAACTAAGAAACATGTAGTGCATTTGATACAATAAGCTAAAACTCAAACAAAACAGATGTAAGTTATATGCAAGAGATATACATTAACTGATATCTACATTCTATAATAATATATAAATGTATATATATAAAGGCAACACAAAGTACTAGATAAAATATTTCAACACACATCCGTATTATATAATAAAATGTCTCACATGCGCACAATATAAAAATGCAAGTGATGATTACACAATAAAAAACACCCATGTTCATAATATAAGGTAGTACATTTGTACAGATTATAGACAGTATCCAGAGCTGTGTGAATAATACTAATGTGACAGTGTTGAAGTCCATGTTTAAAAGGACATTAAGCTGCTACTCACCAGTCTATGGTTTTTACTCCTGTATTTGCTACTCTTACTCCAATTACAGAAGCCAATTGGTAACACTCTGCACCTTTATACTGGGAACCGCCATCTTATACTTGCATTGTTCCCTCCTGTGACAGAAGCTATGCACTTTCACAGATCAGTGACGTTGTCAGTTTTTTGACAGCTCCACGTCGGATTAAATTTCACACTAGAAAGCAGAAGAGTTACAGTTTGCAGCTTTTTTTCCCTCTCATAACAAATGTAAAAAAGCTCTCAGGAATAATAAAGAGCAACTGCAAAAATGTACATCTTCCGCTCTGTATTGTGCGGCTTACCTGACATACACAATACAGCTTGTCAAGAAGACAACAATATCACCAATCTGTAAATGCACACCGCTTCTGTCACAGGCTTCAAGAATACTTAAAATCCAAGATGGCGGCACCCAAGACACTTTTAAAATGAAAGAATAGCTTTGAAGAGAGCTGCAGACATAGGAGGAAAAGCAATTACATGGTGAGTATTAACCATACTACTGTAGTTGTACCCACCATTTTAATGCCCCTTTAATACTGCAATGTCCCATGATATAAAAAAGGAATATTGTTGACATACAGAAACAATCATATACACAGTGTAATGCAGTTACCTGTATGTGAATATAAAGTAACTTTGTAATTAACATCTACATGCATTTTTATAGCGCTTTTCATCAATGATGACAAATGCAAAACCAACTCACATGTACAACATATATTACTGTACCATATATAGTCCCAATATAATCTTTCAAATAAAACACAGACATGTTTCCAAATGGTCACCCTCTTTTAGAGAAGGATTTTGTGTCAGTTAGATGCTACAGGCAAATTATATGCATGTGCAAAACCTTTTTATGCATAAAATGCTCCTTTGTTTGATAACCCTTTTGTTTATTTCTTGGCATAAGACAATTCTTATCCTCTCTAATCCTAGGATAAGAATATTGTGTGTATTGAATAATTTCCAATGCCAACCGTTTGTGCATTATAGTTTTATGTTTTCCGTCTTCCTAGAAAGTCATTTACTGTGTGTGACTTTTCTTTCTGCTGCTGGCGCTTGAATAAAAACCTATATGCTTTTCTTCAGACACAAAATTAACAATTTCTTCCTGAGCTCCTACCAACGTATTTGGCTGGAAAAAGTACATGAGAACTCAGACTATGACAGTCTTATACTCGTGTTAACGGTAATGTAGCTTGTGGCTAAACCTCTCCTTGTGCACACAAGTATTCCACCCCGGCCATGATGTGATGTTTTCATTGGCTTGTACAATTTTCAAAAGATATTCTGATTGGTCAGTTTTCTGAAGAGGGATACTTTAAGGTTATTTACCACTTCTTTATAAGCTCTTTGATTCCTGAATGTTTATTTTGTCCTCAGTGCCACTATTGAAGGATTCTTGACTAATTTATGTTATAGTTTGCTATAAATACACATTTATGGTCTTGATATGAGCAATTTGCAGCGTTTAGTGTGCAAAAAACCAAAATTTTAAACATTGCATACTATGTTTTGCTCCAAAACATCAAAACACATTCTAGAAAAGAAGTATTTAGATATACAGAAAAATATTTTTTTTACACTGACCAATCAGGAAATCTAAATTGTACAAGATTCCAAACCCTACTAATCATGAGCCACCTGAACGTTTTATATTATGTTCTTTTGTACCCCTCTTGATCCCACTTTCACCCCCTGCCAGGCACCGTTCTATTAACCTCTTCCTACATGGTTATCTGAGATTATGGATAGAAACAGAGGAAAATTCCTTTGAGGAGAAACTAATTCAGGATTTGGCTGTAAGTACTGGATTAGCTGGAGTTTGGCTCTAAAAAAACAAGCAAATAAATAATTAGCAGAGCTAATGTGTTGCTTTAAAGAGAGATATCTTAAAATGAGCAGTGCATCTTACACAGCTTTGGAACAAAAATGAAGTTTCCCTCACAACCTGTTCAGTTTTCTTCTGCTGATGTTAATGTTTTCAATTTATCGTAAAAGAGCACAGCCTGGCATTTATGGAGTTTTTAATTAAGTAAATTGTACTTCACACACTCTTTTGTTATTTTAGACAAGTACCATATTCTTTATATGCAATGTAGAAGCAGTACATTGCTGATTGAAGTGGATTTTAAAGGGACAGTCTACTCCTGAATTTTATTGTTTAAAAAGATAGATAATATTTTTAATATCCATCCCCTAGTTTTGTATAACCAACACAGTTATCTTAATACACTTTTTACCTCTGTGATTACCTTGTATCTAAGCCTCTGAAGACTGCCTCTTATTTCAGTTCTTTTGACAGACTTGCATTTTAGTCAATAAGTGCTGGCTCATAAATAACTTCACAGGAATTAACACAATGTTATCTATATGGCACACATGAACTAGCACTGTCTAACTGTAAAAAAAACTGTCAAAATGCACTGAGGTAAGAGGCAGCCTTCAAGGGCTAAGAAATTAGCATATGAGTCTACCTGGCTTTAGCTTTCAGCAAAGAATACCAAGTGAACAAAGGAAATTTGATGAAAAAAGTAAATTGGAAAGTTGTTTAAAAGTGCATGCCCTATCTGAATCATGAAAGTTTAATTTTGAATTGACTGTCCCTTTAATGTTTCCATGGATCCTGCAGCTGACACCTTGGAGGGAATACATGTGTCCCCAAAAAAGACTTTAAAGGTGTCAATACCCAACTTAGAAGCATTTCAGTTCATGTGTGGCACATTTTTAATCCCTGGCAGATAAACTTCACCTTCTAATCACATCCTCACAGGTCATACTTACGGCTCAATTATATTATGCTCGATCAAATAGGATTAGCTATGGTTAAATCAACAAAAAGTCTGCCAGTCACTTGGTCAGATCATGCCCCAATGTTCTGCATCATGGGGTGGTGAGATTCTCTAACTGTGGAAGCTAGATGATAATCTCTTTGACAACGTCTTGATAAGACTCAATATAGAAAAGTCACTAAGGCCCTGATGATCGAAAGTTCTGCGATGCGGCGATATATTCAAAAGGTATTCAACGCAATGTCGAGAAAGCCGGTGAAATATTCAAAAGTGCCTACATTGCTGTTTAAAGGCTGCATCACCAAGAGGCGTTTTACTATACATCGCAATGGGTGGCGATGCTGGCAAAATACTCCAAGTAGCATCGGCACTGACATTGACAATGTAAAGTAAAGGATCCCTTTTAAATATATAGTACCGAGCCTAATAAATATAACTATGTACCCCTACACCAGTGCAAACTAACCCTACACTACTTAACCCCTAAGCTTCCAATAGCCCACCCAATAAACTTCCAAACCTATTAACTTCTAAATAGCCAATACCCCAACGTAAACACCATCTACCCTATTAACCCCTAAACTGCCAATCCCTCCAACGCAAACACCTACTAGCTCCTAAAATGCCACAACCCCCCAATTTTCTTGGTTATTGCCCTAAAGTAATATAGCTCTTTTTTTTTGGCAAAAAAAAAATCCCTATTCTAAACTCCCCACCCACCCCCAATAAAAAACCTACCTTAAAAAACCTACTCTAATAATTGCCCTGATAAGGGAATTTGGTAGGGCATTGACCTAACGTGATTATAGCTCTTTTGATCAAAACAAATCCCTATTCTTAAGAAAATCATATTAAAAAAAATAATCCTAAATTAAAAACAAAGCAAAAAAAACTTATTCTAAACAAAGTTTGCAATGAAAAGTGCACTTGGTAGGGCATTTCCCTTAGAAGTTAATTTAGTAGGGCCTTGTCCTAAAGTCTAACAACTCTTTTGCCCAATACAAAAACAAACAAACCAAAAATGAAGACCCTATTTTAACCTAAAAAAAAACTATCCTAAAAAAAAGGTTGCCCTGAAATGGACATTTGGTAGGGCATTGCGCTAAAGCAATTACAGCTCTTTTCAGAAAAAAACCCTAACCTAAAAATCTTCATTCATGGTTGCGCTCCACTGGGGCTTCATCCATCTTCCATCCGATGCATCTTCTGATCTTCTTTTCTTCTTATCTTTTGCTCTTCTGTCCAATGTCCTCTTCATGCAGTCACTGCTGCACACTGAAGTTTGAATGCAAGGTTCCCCCTTATATAGGGGTGCCCTTGCATTCCTATAGTCTGATTTTCCAATCCAAATTCAAATCAGCTAATA
The DNA here is from genome assembly GCF_027579735.1 of Bombina bombina. NCBI lineage: Eukaryota > Metazoa > Chordata > Amphibia > Anura > Bombinatoridae > Bombina > Bombina bombina. The sequence continues at coordinate 270,783,509 of NC_069499.1, forward strand.
GAAAAAGCTGGCAAGTGACATCATTGGGATACAACCCATCATTTGCTGTGGTATGATTGGTTGCCATCCATGACACAGGAATAGTGGAGTGATTAGTCAAAGGACTCTGCTTGATTGTAGCATAGAGCTGAAAAAAAGCCCCAGGATCCAAGCATATACTCAGAGGATACGAAGGAAGGGTGTATTTACATACATCACTTTGTGTCTTAATGCCAACTAAACTGTGTTTGTCTGATTGCTACCCTTCCAAATAATTGGTTGTGAACCGCAGCTTAAGTATGCTGGAAGTGTACATAGTCTTTACGTTTTGCTACTATTGCCAGACTTATCTTTGCCTAATGTGGCAAGAGCAAGCAATAAGTGTCTGGCGTTTTTTCATTCCTCTTATTGTTGGTCAGGATACACACGAGTGTGCTTGTGAGCACTAAGTGCACAGTGTTTGGAGTTAATACCATATATAGGGCTAGATTAGAAGTGTACCGCAAATTTATTGCACGCCCACAAATGGGCACATTTGCCTGTTTGCGGCCGCGCAATAAATAACCAGCGAATACAAGTGGCTGGGTATTGCTACCGCTAGCTCGCAGTAGCAATTAGCGCTCAGAAAATTAACCAGAGAAAAAGATCTCTGGTTAATTTTCTAAAAGTGGCCTATAGGCTCCAAATTTCAATATAGTAATCTTTATTAAATGTTTTTAAATAGTAGCATCTTTATTGTTTAATAAAGTAACTGCAAAAAGCAGTTATAAGGGGCTAAAAGTGGCGGCTGAGGGGAGGTAGAAAAAAATCGGCACTGAAAAGTGCTTTTACATTGCGCTCTATTGGAACAGTGTGTTCCCTATAAATATATATGTATATATGTATAAAGAGAGAGAAAAGCAGACCACAATTATCCAGCACTCAACTATTACTCCTTTTATAACTATCACACATAGAAACACAGAAGAATGTGGGAGAGAGCAGTAAGTGTTCCTAATAAATATACAGTACAATTTATTACGCAGCAAAAAACAGCATTTAACAATCTACTGCTGGTCTGCAAGAGAACTACTCAATGTGTATATCTATATAACTAATACATTAAGCAATCATAATCAAGTCCCTAGTATAATAATAGTCCCATCAAGGAAATAAATTGTTGAACGTTCATGGATCAATATCAGTTCACAATTCAGCAACAGCAATCCTGCTGTATTTGTAATCCAAAGATTCAAAATATTTGTTGTATTAACAAGTGGCAGTTCAAAAATATAGGTGAGATAATTCCATCCAACCCCAGATATATAGCACAAAGGAAACAGCAAACCAATATATAGCCTTGATCACAGGATATTTAGAACCAATACAATGTTGCTTTTTATACTGTTGGTATTGGTTACCTTAGTTTCTATACACTCGGGATCCGCTCAGTGATAATTTCACACTCTCTGCATCTTTACCTTAGGTAGCGTATACTTCGGATCAATTTCCGACTCTTTCAGATTGCCCGGTTAATGCTGTATTACCTTTCATCATGCGTCTCGACCTCCTGTTGTTTTGCTTGGGTAATGACACCTTCCTTATAACTTGAGTCGTATTGATATTGCCACCGGTTTTCCTTATTGGTAAAGATAAGTGTACCCACAAAATTGCTTAAGAGGCTCTTAAGCGCATAAGCGTGCCTCTTTCCATGGCTCCAAATTATTATGTAGACGAGTACTACGAGTAGTAGTAGAGTTCAGCGGCTTGCAGCTGACAAGCTCACTGAGTAGCAGCTACGTTGGAACAGTGTGTTCCCTGTAAATATAAATGTATATATGCTTACAGATGTACAGGCGATACCTATTAACTAACTAGTAGTGGATACCGGTGCAGCTTTCAGGACACTGAGGTCCCTTTATCAGGCATTCTGATGTACAAATGAATTATTAAGGTATATGAATTTGAAAATAACATATATAAAGCATGAAGATTTGTTGTAGGGTCAGAGCTTTGGGGAAAAGTTTCAAAGGGATGTGTGAAGATGTTTGTGATGCCTGGACATGATCACATGTAACAAAGTAAACAAACAGGTTCCTGTTTCACCTTATGCATGAAGAGGATGTCTGTCACCACGATGTAGGGGGTATTGTATCAGTTATCTATGGGGCAGATTTAACATTGTGCGAGCAGACATGATCCGATATTGCGGATCATGTCCGCTGCACATCGATAAATGCAGACAGCATACACTCTTAGCATTTATCATCGCACCAGCAGTGGGTGTTAACCCGATCGTATTCGATCGGGTTGATTTCCGGTGATGTCTGTCCGCCGTCTCAGAGCAGGCGGACAGGTTATGCAGCAGCAGTCTTTAGACCGCTGCTTCATAACTTGTGTTTTTGGCGAGCAAACACGGGGCATCAAGTTCCATACGGAGCTTGATAAATATGCCCCTGTATGATTAAATATATGTTGTAATATCAAGAAATGAGTGGATTTGCCTTTTCTTTAGGAAATATGAGTACATAAAGCCATGGGTCAGGTTTCACCCTGGATTGAGAGAATCAAACAGGCTTATGAATTTGTATTCATAAATCGTTCTTTCCCTTTGGGTTCTGAAGTTCTCTTTCAGTGCTGTTACCTAAGGACATGGCAAATCCACTAATTTCTTGATATTACAAAATCTATTTAATCATACAGATGACTGGTACAATACTCCTTACATAGTGGAGACAGACAGCCTCTTCACACATAAGGTTCAACAGGATCCTGCACGCTGTCCATTTGTTTACGTTGTTATGGATATCCAGGTAGTTCTGTCCATGAATCACAAACACTTTACACATCCCTGTGAAACCTTTCTTCAAAGTTCTGACCATACAACGATCACTAATCTATATTATATGCATGCATTCACTTTCATTTGTAGATGTTAATCGCATCATTTTTTTTTTTTATTACCTGTCCGTCAACAGCTTTTCCTCCTCCCACTTATAATCTCCATTATCAATTCTGTGATGTTCATGGTGGGTTGATCTAATGAAACATAGTAAGTTTAGTGACTGACAGCACAGTTACAGGACTAGAGCGGTAGTATGCATGCGTTTTTTTCTGATGCGGTTACTCGTTGAAAACAGCGAGGCAGCTGACTTTGCTTAGGATTTGTGGATCGTGCTGAAAAAAAGTACTACAGAGCGGTGCCGGTTTTAGAATGCAGATGACAGCTGAAAAACGATGTGAAATAGAAATGTTTGGAGTTGGTAATAAAAAAAAAATATATATATATACTTTAACTTTATTTATGATAAACTTTTTTGAGAAATACATTGTTTACCATTCCTTTAAGCCAGGCCTTACTAAGTCATCATTTAAGGCAATTGAATTAAATACAAACACTGAGGTTTTTTTGTACATTATAGATATTGTTTAAAGGGGATATACACTGAATGATCAGTTTATTGTGTACACCACCACAATAGCAGATTTCTTCCCCTGTTTGTCCTCATCTGGCATTCATTGGGATATGGATTTTATGAGGTTGCTCAAGAGTGCTGCAGGCAGTCAATTAGAAAACAACTGACTTTCATGGCATAGATATACTTACTCTTCGTAAGCAATTTTTACCGCAGCTGTAATTATCAGGTTGTTATTTTTTATTATCTTTTCCCTTTCTTTATTGGATATCAACAGTTACATAAATATATAGTAACATAATAATGAATATACATACGGCTAGATTACGAGTTTTGTGTTACGCTTAAAAAGCAGTGTTAGCCAGTTAGCTGCTTTTTAACGCCCGCTGGTATTACGAGTCTTGCAGGTACAGGTGTACCGCTCACTTACGCGCACTTACGTAAATTGCGTATCCTCTTTTTTCAATGGGACTTGCATAGCGCCGGTATTACGAGTCTGCCAAAAAGTGAGCGGTAGACCCTCTCCTGCCAAGACTGGTACCGCATTTTAAAGTCAGTAGTTAAGAGTTTTACACTAGAAAGCCATAGCATAAAACTCTTAACTAAAGTGCTAAAAAATACACTAACACCCATAAACTACATATTAACCACTAAACCGAGGTCCTCCCACATCACAAACACTAAAAGAAAATTTTTAACCACTAATCTGCCGAAACGGACATCGCCGCCAATATAATAAATATATTAACCCCTAAGCCGCCACACTCCCACCTTGCAAACACTAGTTAAATATTATTAACCCCTAATCTGCCGTCCCTAACATCGCCGCCACCTACCTACATTTATTAACCCCTAATCTGCCACCCCCAACATCGCTGCCACTATAGTAAAGTTATTAACCCCTAAATATAAAAAGAAATCTAAATAAAAATTCCTATCATTAACTAAATTATTCCCATTTAAAACTAAATACTTACCTGTAAAATAAACCCTAAGATACTTACAATATAACTAATAGTTACATTGTAGCTAGCTTAGGGTTTATTTTTATTTAACCTGCAAGTTTGTATTTATTTTAACTAGGTAGAATAGTTATTAAATAGTTATTAACTATTTAATAACTACCTAGCTAAAGTAAATACACAAGTACCTGTAAAATAAAACCTAACCTAAGTTACATTTACATCTAACACTACACTACAATTAAATAAATTACCTACATTACATACAATTAGATAAATTAACTAAATTAAATACAATTACCTAAATTAAATTAAATTAGCTAAAGTACAAAACCCCCCCACTAAATTACAGAAAATAAAAACAAATTACAGAAATTTAAATTAATTACACCTAATCTAATAGCCCTATTAAAATAAAAAAGCCCCCCCCAAAAAAACAAAAAACCTAGCCTAAACTACCAATAACCCTTAAAAGTGCCTTTTGCGGGGCATTGACCCAAAGTATTCAGCTCTTTTACCTGTAAAAAAAATACAAGCAACCCCCCAACAGTAAAACCCACCACCCACACAACCAACCCCCCAAATAAAATACTATCTAAAAAAACCTAAGCTCCCCATTGCCCTGAAAATGGCATTTGGATGGGCAGTTAGCTCTTTTGCCGCCCAAAGTCCCTAACCTAAAAATAAAACCCACCCAATACACCCTTAAAAAAAACCTAACACTAACCCCCTGAAGATCGACTTACCGGGAGATGTCTTCATCCAAGTTGGGCAAAGTGGTCCTCCAGACGGGCAAAAGTCTTCATCCAAGCCGGACAGAAGTGGTCCTCCAGATGGGCAGAAGTCTTCATCCAGACGGCATCTTCTATCTTCATCCATCCGGCACGGAGCGGGCCCATCTTCAAGACATCCGACGCGGAGCATCCTCTTCATCCGACGACTAACACAGAATGAAGGTACCTTTAAGTGAATTCTATCAGCCAATCAGAATTAAGGAAGAAAAAATCCTATTGGCTGATCCAATCAGCCAATAGGATTGAGCTTGCATTCTATTGGCTGATTGCATCATCCAATAGGTTTTTTCTACCTTAATTCCGATTGGCTAATAGAATTCTATCAGCCAATCGGAATCTAAGGAATGCCATTTTGGATGACGTCACTTAAAGGTACTTCCATTCTGTGTTAGTCATCGGATGAAGAGGATGCTCCGTGTCAGATGTCTTGAAGATGGGCCTGCTCTGCGCCGAATGGATGAAGATAGAAGATGCCGTCTGGATGAAGACTTCTGCCCATCTGGAGGACCACTTTTGCCCGGCTTGGATGAAGACTTCTGCCCATCTGGAGGACCACTTTGCCCGGCTTGGATGAAGACGTCTCCCGGTAAGTCGATCTTCAAGGGGTTAGTGTTAGTTTTTTTTAAGGGTGAATTGAGTGGGTTTTATTTTTAGGTTAGGGACTTTGGGCGGCAAAAGAGCTAACTGCCCTTTTAAGGGCAATGCCCATCCAGCCCTTTTCAGTTTTTTTTGTACTTTAGCTAATTTAATTTAACTTAGGTAATTGTATTTAATTTAGTTAATTTATTTAATTGTATTTAATGTAGGTAATTTATTTAATTGTTGTGTAGTGTTAGGTGTTAGAGTAACTTAGGTTAGGTTTTATTTTACAGGTACTTTTGTATTTATTTTAGCTAGGTAGCTATTAAATAGTTAATAACTATTTTGTAACTATTCTACCTAGTTAAAATAAATACAAACATGCCTGTAAAATAAAAATAAACCCTAAGATAGCTACACTGTAACTATTAGTTATATTGTAGCTATCTTAGGGTTTATTGTATAGGTATTTAGTTTTAAATAGGAATAATGTAGTTAATTATAGTAATTTTATTTAGATTTATTGTAATTCTATTTAAGTTAGGGGGTGTTAGGTTTAGGATTAGATTTAGGTTTAGGGGTTAATACATTTAGTATAATGGCGGCGACGTTGGGAGCGGCAGATTAGGGGTTATAAAATGTAGGTAGGTGGCAGCGACGTTGGGGGCGGCAGCTTAGGGGTTAATAAGTATAATGTAGGTGGCGGCGGTGTCTGGAGCTGCAGATTAGGGGTTAATAATATAATGCAGGTGTCGGCGATGTCGGGGACAGCAGATTAGGGGTTAATAAGTGTAAGATTAGGGGTGTTTAGACTCAGGGTTCATGTTAGGTGTAGACATAAATTTTATTTCCCCATAGGAATCAATGGGGCTGCGTTAAGGAGTTTTACGCTGCTTTTTGGCAGGTGTTAGACTTTTTTTTCAGCCGGCTCTCTCCGTTGATAACTATGGGGAAATCGTGCACAAGCACGTTACACCAGCTCACCGCTGACTTAAGCAGCGCTGGTATTGGAGTGCGGTAATGAGCAAAAATTTGCTCAACGCTCACTTCTTGTCTATTAATGACGGGTTTGTAAAAACCCATAATACCAGCGCTGTAGGTAGGTGAGCAGTGAGGGAAAATTGCTCGTTAGCACCTCATAGCCTCTAACGCAAAACTCATAATCTAGGTGAAAGTTAGGACAGTATTTACCCAACTACAATTCAAATTAGCTAGAACACATTTCTCAACGTTCTTTTAGTCAGTCTTTAGGGAGATTATATTGATGTTACTTGAAACATAACTCAAATAAACAAAGGAAAATGTACAACTTGCACAATTGGTTAATCCCACTCACAATAGTATTTATGGTAACAAAATTACAATTTATATCCCTAAGAAACTGAGTTTATTTTGTTTCAAATAAGCATTTTCTTCCTGGGTTAATAATTCATATGTTCCTTAAAGGGGCAGTAAACCTAGAAAATAATGTTATATAATTCTGCACATAGTGCAGAATTATATAACATTATCTTAGTCAAACTTTATGTAACATAATATTGCCTGTGAAATTTGATTAAAAAAGGGGGTTTTTCAGACTGCCGCTCTTGCTCTACTGAGCGGGTCTGGTTTTCCCCCTGAGCGCATCTGGGCAGCTGTCTAGTCACAGCCCGGCCCGATCGCGCCATTACACTCAATGCAGCTCACTGCCGATATCAGACAGAGCAGGAGCGAGCTGCATTGAGTGTAATGGCGCAATCGGGCCAGGCTGTGACTATACAGCTGCCCAGATGTGCTCAGGGGGAAAACCAGAGCCCACTTGATGTCACTAAGTATAGTGTTTATTCATTTTGCTAGTATCTTTACTAAGGTTCTTATATCTGAATTTAAGAGTGAAATCGGATGGTAACTTCCTGTAATTTCCCTGGCTTCAATAAAACAAAAATATGTGCTTCAAGTAGATTTGGAGAAAGTGAATGCCCTTCATCTACTGATTGAAACATAGTTAATAAGTGGGGGACAAGTGTATCTTTGCAAACCTTACAATATGTATTTTTCAAGAGGAAGATCTTCAGTGGCTGTGGCTACTTCTACAAGGGTTAGGGGATCTTCTAAGGAGATTGCTATAATTTCGGCTATTTTTGTGAGATTTGCTGACTGAATGTAGCATCTCACATATGGAACCTACTCTTCGTTTAAGGAAGTTTGTAAATGATATAGTTGGCTATAAAACATTGTCTGCGATTTGTTTACTGTCTTGTACACAGGGATTGCCTTGGCTCTGAAGTTTATATATATATATATATATATATATATATATATATATATATATATATATATATATATATATATATAAAAGGATTGTGATTTAGTTTGTAGTGCCTTAGCTAAAAGAGAACCTGCCTTATTCCCCTCAAAAAAGAATGATTTTTGAGAAAATAAAGCTTTTCTTTGAGCTTTTTTTTAATTTATTTTTTATAAGTAATTATTTTAGTTACTTTCTAGCTTGCAATAATTGCTTAGTGATATTCGCACCTGAGTCTTGTATCTTAAGTAGGATAGTCTAAACTAATTTGTCATAAGATTTTTTATGAGTGGCTTTCTGCTTAATAATTTCTTCTCTTATTACTCCTTAATGGGCCTCCCAAATTACACAAAAGAAAACCATGGAGTGCGACTTATTAAGAAAATTTTCACATACGGTCTTATTGGGACTTTCTATTGCTGGAGGTCATGGAGGAGAGATTAGTCTAATCTCCAAATAAAAGGAGCTAATGATATATTAGGCAATTCAATTAATATAGATATCATAGCCTGGTCAGACCAAATTACTTGTCCCACGTGAGATCGCTGCAGGACTTGTAAGCTATTTTGATCCAGGAAAAAAATGTGGGTATACGTGGACCACGGTATGAATAAAAAGTAGAATTACAATGACCAGTGTGTTGTATGAGCCATGTATCTACCATTCCCAGTTGTTTGATTAATTGATAAACTTGTTTCCTGGATCTGAAAGGGATGGTTGGTCTGGGGAAGGAAATGGCAAGAACAGGGTCTATTGTTACATTAAAGTCCCCTCCGATAATTAGAACCCCCTTCCTAATTTCTTGTATGAGTGAGGTCACTTTATTTGAAAAAAAAAAAAAAAGATTGTTGAGTTTGGGGCATAGATATTAACTAAGGTAACAGATGGATGGTATAACAGCCCAGTTAAATCAGTAACTTTCCCTCTATATCAACTATTTTATAAAAATGTTTTAAAGCTAGATGTTTGTCTAATAGTATGCCTACTCCATTGCTTTTTTATCTGTTGAGTTAAAATAACCTACAGGGAAATCTCTACTAGTAAACTTAAAGGACCAGTAAATACAGTAGATTTGCTTAATCAACAAATGCATGGTACAAAGACAATACAATAGCACTTACTCTGAACTTCAAACGAGTAGTAGATTTCTTTCTAAAGACACGGTGAGTCCACTGAAATTACTGTTGGGAATATCACTCCTGGCCAGCAGGAGGATGCAAAGAGCACCACAGTAAAACTGTTAAGTATCTTTTACCTACCCACAATCCCCAGTCATTCTCTTTGCCTGCAGTGCAAGGAGGAGGTGCAGTGTAGGTGTCTGATAAGAAGTTTTCTACAATCAAGTTTTTATTATTTTAAAGCAGAGAAGGTTTGCTCTGTTCTTTCCTGGGGTCTAGCCGTATTCCACGTCAGTCTTCAGTAGGGCAGTGGTGGCTTTTGAGCACTTGGGAACTTGCGGGGTTCAATCCTCACTGCGCTTTCTCAAGATTGTGCTGCCCTATACAGAAAGCCTGAGTATGCTTACTCAGATTCTTTCTTTTTCCACAGGTCCATGTGAGGTATAGGATCCTCTCAAACCAAGGCCTAGATTTAGAGTTTGGCGGTAGCCGTGAAAACCAGCGTTAGAGGCTCCTAACGCTGGTTTTAGGCTACCGCCGGTATTTGGAGTCATTCAAAAAAGGGTCTAACGCTCACTTTTCAGCCGCGACTTTTCCATACCGCAGATCCCCTTACGTTTTGTCGTTAGAATTCTACGTCAATAGAATTCTAACGACAAAACTCCAGCCGCAGAAAAAAGTCAGTAGTTAAGAGCTTTCTGGGCTAACGCCGGTTCATAAAGCTCTTAACTACTGTGCTCTAAAGTACACTAACACCCATAAACTACCTATGTACCCCTAAACCGAGGTCCCCCCACATCGCCGACACTCGATTAAATTTTTTTAACCCCTAATCTGCCGACCGCCACCTACGTTATACTTATGTACCCCTAATCTGCTGCCCCTAACACCGCCGACCCCTATATTATATTTATTAACCACCTGCCTACACTTATTAACCCCTAATCTGCCGAGCGGACCGCACCAATATTATAATAAAGTTATTAACCCCTAATCCGCCTCACTAACCCTATAATAAATAGTATTAACCCCTAATCTGCCCTCCCTAACATCGCCGACACCTAACTTCAATTATTAACCCCTAATCTGCCGACTGGAGCTCACCGCTATTCTAATAAATGTATTAACCCCTAAAGCTAAGTCTAACCCTAACACTAACACCCCCCTAAATTAAATATAATTTTAATCTAACGAAATTAATTAGCTCTTATTAAATAAATTATTCCTATTTAAAGCTAAATACTTACCTGTAAAATAAATCCTAATATAGCTACAATATAAATTATAATTATATTATAGCTATTTTAGGATTTATATTTATTTTACAGGTAACTTTGTATTTATTTTAACCAGGTACAATAGCTATTAAATAGTTAAGAACTATTTAATAGCTAAAATAGTTAAAATAATTACAAATTTACCTGTAAAATAAATCCTAACCTAAGTTACAATTAAACCTAACACTACACTATCAATAAATTAATTAAATAAAATACCTATAATTATCTACTATTAAACCTAACACTACACTATCAATAAATAAATTAAATACAATTCCTACAAATAAATACAATGAAATAAACTAAAGTACAAAAAATAAAAAAGAACTAAGTTACAAAAAATTATTTTTTTTTACAAACATTAGAAATATATTACAACAATTTTAAACTAATTACACCTACTCTAAGCCCCCTAATAAAATAACAAAGCCCCCAAAAATAAAAAAATGCCCTACCCTATTCTAAATTACTAAAGTTCAAAGCTCTTTTACCTTACCAGCCCTGATCAGGGCCCTTTGCGGGGCATGCCCCAAGAAGTTCAGCTCTTTTTCCTGTAAAAAAAAAACATACAATACCCCCCCAACATTACAACCCACCACCCACATACCCCTAATCTAACCCAAACCCCCCGTAAAAAAACCTAACACTAAGCCCCTGAAGATCTCCCTACCTTGAGTCGTCTTCACTCAGCCGAGCCAAATTCTTCATCCAAGCGGAGCAAGAAGAGGTCCTCCATCCGGTAGAAGTCTTCATCCAAGCGGGGCAGAAGAGGTCTTCCATCCGATTGAAGTCTTCATCCAAGATGGCGTCCCTCAAATTCCGATTGGCTGATAGGATTCTATCAGCCAATCGGAATTAAGGAAGGAATATTCTGATTGGTCAGTCAATCAGATTGAGCTTGCATTCTATTGGCTGATCGGAACAGGTAGAATCCTATCAGCCAATCGGAATTCGAGGGACGCCATCTTGGATGATGTCATTTAAAGGAACAGTCATTCGTCGTTCAGTCGTCGGCCAGGATGGATGTTCCGCGTCGGAGGTCTTCAGGATGCTGCCGCTCCGCTCCGGATGGATGACGATAGAAGATGCCTCTTGGATGAAGACTTCAATCAGATGGAAGACCTCTTCTGCCCCGCTTGGATGAAGAATTTGGCTCGGCTGGGTGAAGACGACTCAAGGTAGGGAGATCTTCAGGGGCTTAGTGTTAGGTTTATTTAAGGGGGGTTTGGGTTAGATTAGGGGTATGTGGGTGGTGGGTTGTAATGTTGGGGGGGGGGTATTGTATGTTTTTTTTTTACAGGAAAAAGAGCTGAACTTCTTGGGGCATGCCCCGCAAAGGGCCCTGTTCAGGGCTGGTAAGTTAAAAGAGCTTTGAACTTTAGTAATTTAGAATAGGGTAGGGCATTTTTTTATTTTGGGGGGCTTTGTTATTTTATTAGGGGGCTTAGAGTAGGTGTAATTAGTTTAAAATTGTTGTAATATATTTCTAATGTTTGTAAATATTTTTTTATTTTTTGTAACTTAGTTCTTTTTTATTTTTTGTACTTTAGTTAGTTTATTTCATTGTATTTATTTGTAGGAATTGTATTTAATTTATTTATTGATAGTGTAGTGTTAGGTTTAATAGTAGATAATTATAGGTATTTTATTTAATTAATTTATTGATAGTGTAGTGTTAGGTTTAATTGTAACTTAGGTTAGGATTTATTTTACAGGTAAATTTGTAATTATTTTAACTATTTTAGCTATTAAATAGTTCTTAACTATTTAATAGCCATTGTACCTGGTTAAAATAAATACAAAGTTACCTGTAAAATAAATATAAATCCTATAATAGCTATAATATAATTATAATTTATATTGTAGCTATATTAGGATTTATTTTACAGGTAAGTATTTAGCTTTAAATAGGAATAATTTATTTAATAAGAGTTAATTAATTTCGTTAGATGTAAATTATATTTAATTTAGGGGGGTGTTAGTGTTAGGGTTAGACTTAGCTTTAGGGGTTAATACATTTATTAGAATAGCGGTGAGCTCCATTCGGCAGATTAGGGGTTAATAATTGAAGTTAGGTGTCGGCGATGTTAGGGAGGGCAGATTAGGGGTTAATACTATTTATTATAGGGTTAGTGAGGCGGATTAGGGGTTAATAACATTATTATAATAGCGGTGCGGTCCGTTCGGCAGATTAGGGGTTAATAAGTGTAGGCAGGTGGAGGCGACATTGTGGGGGGCAGATTAGGGGTTAAATATAATATAGGGGTCGGCGGTGTTAGGGGCAGCAGATTAGTGGTACATAGGGATAATGTAAGTAGCTGCAGTTTACGGAGCGGCAGATTAGGGGTTAATAATAATATGCAGGGGTCAGCGATAGCGGGGCGGCAGATTAGGGGTTAATAAGTGTAAGGTTAGGGGTGTTTAGACTCGGTGTACATGTTAGAGTGTTAGGTTCAGACGTAGGAAGTGTTTCCCCATAGGAAACAATGGGGCTGCGTTAGGAGCTGAACGCGGCTTTTTTGCAGGTGTTAGGTTTTTTTCAGCTCAAACAGCCCCATTGTTTCCTATGGGGGAATCGTGCACGAGCACGTTTTTGAGGCTGGCCGCGTCCGTAAGCAACTCTGATATCGAAAGTTGAAGTTGCGTTAAATATGCTCTACGCTCCTTTTTTGGAGCCTAATGCAGCCATTCTGTGAACTCTCAATACGAGAGGTATTTTAAAGGTGCGGCCAGAAAAAAGCCAGCGTTAGCTATGCGGGTCGTTACCGACAAAACTCTAAATCTAGCCGCAAGTGAGCTGCCCTGCTGCTGGTCAGACGGATTTAAGGTAAGTGCCATATTTATTTTTCTTAGTAAGGAGAATTTGTCACTTCTGCAGCTAAGTGGTGCTTAAAAGGGACGTTTCTTATTACCCAGTTGAGAAGGGGTTAATGTTAAAAGGCAGTTTACCATGGCACTGTGGACTGTGTGGGGAGAGATTTTTATTTTTATTGGTGGCTCAGTATGTTATTTACTCCGATTACGATCCGGTCAGTATTTTATGAGTTTTAACTGTAATATCGGCTTTTTAGCCCTGCACGTCTACTTATTACAGAAAGGGAGAGGTTCCCTACTAAGGGGCGTGTAATTCCATTGGTGCGCTTCTGGGACTCTGCCGGCTGTTCTGTATGACGCAGTTGTCAGCTCCGTAGTTAGTGCTGCCATTGTGAGTCCGGAACGGATCTTGACGAATATCGTTTCAGGCTGCAGGACAGGTAGGAACCTCAGTGTAACAGCTGAGGTGTTTTGGTGCCTGGGTCTTATTATTTGAGGGCTAGTGTTTTTAACACGATAACTAACATCAGTTATTCATTATTTAAAGCTGCAGTACTTTCCTTACGTGCAAATAAATAAAGTTTATTTTCTCTGTTGTCATTTTTTTCTTATAATGGACCAAAAAGCCTTACAAATTGTTGAATGTCAACTTATGCTATGATTCTCAGGTGGAACCTCCAGTTCTGTTTTGCTCCTCTTGTATAGAGAGAACTTTAAATTATAGAGATAACATTTTTGATTCTGAAACACCATTGGTTTTGGCTATTGCTGCCCAGGTGCCTCCTATAGCAGATATGCCACAGCTTTCTCCTCAAACATCCCAACTTTTACAGTCTCCACATGCAGTGCCCTGCGTTTCCTCTCATAATCCGGTAGGATTTACCTTACAGGATATTGCTATTCAGGTATCCTCTGCAGTATCTGATGCATTGTCCGCCTTTCCCATGCATCAAGGAAGGCGGAAAAGGAAACTTAAGGATTCAGTTTGTAAGGTTTCTGATAAAATTGTTGCTACCCAAGGTGTTGTTTCTCAAGTGTCCAATGAAGAAACATGTTGGTAGCGTCTGAGGGTGAAATATCAGACTCAGATAGTGTAATTCCTTCTACTGATGCTGAAGTAGTATCCTTCAGATTTAAGCTAGAACACCTTTGTTTATTACTTAAGGAGTAATAATACGACAATCATAGTCAATCCTAAAAAATCTACGGCTAGATTTAGAGTTTGGCGGTAGCCGTGAAAACCAGCGTTAGAGGCTCCTAACGCTGGTTTTAGGCTACCGCCGGTATTTGGAGTCAGTGATTAAAGGGTCTAACGCTCACTTTTCAGCCGCGACTTTTCCATACCGCAGATCCCCTTACGTCAATTGCGTATCCTATCTTTTCAATGGGATCTTTCTAACGCTGGTATTTAGAGTCGTGTCTGAAGTGAGCGTTAGAGCTCTAACGACAAAACTCCAGCCGCAGGAAAATAGCAGGAGTTAAGAGCTTTCTGGGCTAACGCCGGTTCATAAAGCTCTTAACTACTGTACCCTAAAGTACACTAACACCCATAAACTACCTATGTACCCCTAAACCGAGGTCCCCCCACATCGCCGCCACTCGATTAAAATTTTTTAACCCCTAATCTGCCGACCGCCAACTACGTTATACTTATGTACCCCTAATCTGCTGCCCCTAACCCCTGTATTATATTTATTAACCCCTAACCTGCCCCCCACAATGTCGCCGCCAGCTACTTACAATAATTAACCCCTAATCTGCCGACCGCAAAGCGCCGCCACCTACGTTATCCTTATGTACCCCTAATCTGCTGCCCCTAACACCGCCGACCCCTATATTATATTTATTAACCCCTAATCTGCCCCCCTCAACGTCGCCGACACCTGCCTACACTTATTAACCCCTAATCTGCCGAGCGGACCTGAGCGCTACTATAGTAAAGTAATTAACCCCTAATCCGCCTCACTAACCCTATCATAAATAGTATTAACCCCTAATCTGCCCTCCCTAACATCGCCGACACCTACCTTCAATTATTAACCCCTAATCTGACGACCGGAGCTCATCGCTACTATAATAAATGGATTAACCCCTAAAGCTAAGTCTAACCCTAACACTAACACCCCCCTAACTTAAATATAATTTAAATCTAACGAAATTAATTAACTCTTATTAAATAAATTATTCCTATTTAAAGCTAAATACTTACCTGTAAAATACATCCTAATATAGCTACAATATAAATTATAATTATATTATAGCTATTTTAGGATTAATATTTATTTTACAGGCAACTTTGTAATTATTTTAACCAGGTACAATAGCTATTAAATAGTTAAGAACTATTTAATAGTTACCTAGTTAAAATAATAACAAAATTACCTGTAAAATAAATCCTAACCTAAGTTATAATTAAACCTAACACTACCCTATCAATAAATTAATTAAATAAACTACCTACAATTACCTACAATTAACCTAACACTACACTATCAATAAATAAATTAAATACAATTGCTACAAATAACTACAATTACATAAACTAACTAAAGTACAAAAAATAAAAAAGAACTAAGTTACAAAAAATAAAAAAATATTTACCAACATTAGAAAAATATTACAACAATTTTAAACTAATTACACCTACTCTAAGCCCCCTAATAATATAACAAAGACCCCCAAAATAAAAAATTCCCTACCCTATTCTAAATTAATAAATGTAAAAGCTCTTTTACCTTACCAGCCCTGAACAGGGCCCTTTGCGGGGCATGCCCCAAGAAAATCAGCTCTTTTGCCTGTAAAAAAAAACATACAATACCCCCCCCCCAACATTACAACCCACCACCCACATACCCCTAATCTAACCCAAACCCCCCTTAAATAAACCTAACACTAAGCCCCTGAAGATCTTCCTACCTTGTCTTCACCATCCAGGTATCACCGATCCGTCCTGGCATCCGGTGCTGAAGAGGTCCAGAAGAGGCTCCAAAGTCTTCCTCCTATCCGGCAAGAAGAGGACATCCGGACCGGCAAACATCTTCTCCAAGCGGCATCTTCGATCTTCTTCCATCCGGTGCGGAGCGGGTCCATCTTGAAGCAGCCGACGCGGATCCATCCTCTTCTTCCGTTGTCTCCCGACGAATGACGGTTCCTTTAAGGGACGTCATCCAAGATGGCGTCCCTCGAATTCCGATTGGCTGATAGGATTCTATCAGCCAATCGGAATTAAGGTAGGAATATTCTGATTGGCTGATGGAATCAGCCAATCAGAATCAAGTTCAATCCTATTGGCTGATCCAATCAGCCAATCAGATTGAGCTTGCATTCTATTGGCTGTTCCGATCAGCCAATAGAATGCGAGCTCAATCTGATTGGCTGATTGGATCAGCCAATCGGATTGAACTTGATTCTGATTGGCTGATTCCATCAGCCAATCAGAATATTCCTACCTTAATTCCGATTGGCTGATAGAATCCTATCAGCCAATCGGAATTCGAGGGACGCCATCTTGGATGACGTCCCTTAAAGGAACCGTCATTCGTCGGGAGACAACGGAAGAAGAGGATGGATCCGCGTCGGCTGCTTCAAGATGGACCCGCTCCGCACCGGATGGAAGAAGATCGAAGATGCCGCTTGGAGAAGATGTTTGCCGGTCCGGATGTCCTCTTCTTGCCGGATAGGAGGAAGACTTTGGAGCCTCTTCTGGACCTCTTCAGCACCGGATGCCAGGACGGATCGGTGATACCTGGATGGTGAAGACAAGGTAGAAAGATCTTCAGGGGCTTAGTGTTAGGTTTATTTAAGGGGGGTTTGGGTTAGATTAGGGGTATGTGGGTGGTGGGTTGTAATGTTGGGGGGGGGGGGTATTGTATGTTTTTTTTTACAGGCAAAAGAGCTGATTTTCTTGGGGCATGCCCCGCAAAGGGCCCTGTTCAGGGCTGGTAAGGTAAAAGAGCTTTTACATTTATTAATTTAGAATAGGGTAGGGAATTTTTTATTTTGGGGGTCTTTGTTATTTTATTAGGGGGCTTAGAGTAGGTGTAATTAGTTTAAAATTGTTGTAATATTTTTCTAATGTTGGTAAATATTTTTTTATTTTTGTAACTTAGTTCTTTTTTATTTTTTGTACTTTAGTTAGTTTATGTAATTGTAGTTATTTGTAGCAATTGTATTTAATTTATTTATTGATAGTGTAGTGTTAGGTTAATTGTAGGTAATTGTAGGTAGTTTATTTAATTAATTTATTGATAGGGTAGTGTTAGGTTAATTGTAGGTAATTGTAGGTAGTTTATTTAATTAATTTATTGATAGGGTAGTGTTAGGTTTAATTATAACTTAGGTTAGGATTTATTTTACAGGTAAATTTGTTATTATTTTAACTAGGTAACTATTAAATAGTTCTTAACTATTTAATAGCTATTGTACCTGGTTAAAATAATTACAAAGTTACCTGTAAAATAAATATTAATCCTAAAATAGCTATAATATAATTATAATTTATATTGTAGCTATATTAGGATTTATTTTACAGGTAAGTATTTAGCTTTAAATAGGAATAATTTATTTAATAAGAGTTAATTAATTTCGTTAGATTTAAATTATATTTAAGTTAGGGGGGTGTTAGTGTTAGGGTTAGACTTAGCTTTAGGGGTTAATCCATTTATTATAGTAGCGATGAGCTCCGGTCGTCAGATTAAGGGTTAATAATTGAAGTTAGGTGTCGGCGATGTTAGGGAGGGCAGATTAGGGGTTAATACTATTTATGATAGGGTTAGTGAGGCGGGTTAGGGGTTAATACATTTATTATAGTAGCGGTGCGGTCCGCTCGGCAGATTAGGGGTTAATAAGTGTAGGCAGGTGTCGGCGACGTTGAGGGGGGCAGATTAGGGGTTAATAAATATAATATAGGGGTCGGCGGTGTTAGGGGCAGCAGATTAGGGGTACATAGGGATAATGTAAATTGCGGCGGTTTACGGAGCGGCAGATTAGGGGTTAATAATATAATGCAGGTGTCAGCGATAGCGGGGGCGGCAGATTAGGGGTTAATAAGTGTAAGGTTAGGGGTGTTTAGACTCGGGGTACATGTTAGGGTGTTAAGTGCAGACGTAGGAAGTGTTTCCCCATAGGAAACAATGTGGCTGCGTTAGGAGCTGAACGCTGCTTTTTTGCAGGTGTTAGGTTTTTTTTCAGCTCAAATGGCCCCATTGTTTCCTATGGGAGAATCGTGCACGAGCACGTTTTTGAGGCTGGCCGCGTCTGTAAGCAACTCTGGTATCGAGAGTTGCAGTTGCGGTAAAAATGCTCTACGCTCCTTTTTTGGAGCCTAACGCAGCATTTTTTTGAACTCTCGATACCAGAGTTAATATTATGGTGCGGCCAGAAAAAAGCCCGCGGAGCGTTAACAGCCCATCTACCGCCAAACTCCAAATCTAGGCCCTAGTAAGCTAAACAAATATTTTGATGTACCCTCTGCAATAGAGTTTTTTCCAGTTACAGCCCATGCTACAAAGAGTATTGCACGGGAATGGGAGAGTCCTGGTATTCCTTTTTCTCCATCTCCTATTTTCAAGAAGATGTTTCCTATAGCGGATTCCGTTACGGAGTCGTGCCAGAAGGTTCCTAAGGTAGAAGGATCGATCTCCACTTTGGCTAAGCGGACTACTATTCCCATAGAGCATAGTTGTTCTTTCAAAGACTCAATGGTAAGAAGCCTGCGGTATTTCTCAGTTTTTCCTATTCCAATCCGTGCTGGACAGGACTGGGAGGGCTACTTTTGGAGTTTTCCTGTTTCCTGTCTTTTAAAGGATGGTTCTTGTCCTTGTCTCCACGGTGCCAATAGTAGTAGATATTTCTACTCTGGCTAAGAGAACTACGATTTCTAGAGAAGAATGGCTGCTCTTCAGGAATAATGGCGGATATGTGGGTTTTCCACTGTGTCAAGTTAGGCATCTTATTGGTGTGATTCCTTGTTTGTCCTAATTGGTTGGATTCCTTGAGAGGAGATCCAGTACAGAATTAAGGCTTTTAGGCTAGCCAATTCCTTTATCCCTGTTGCTTCCATGTTAGTCTTTCATCAGGGAGCCAAGATATCTATCTGGTTTTGCTAGCCCTTAGGACTTGCGGGCAGGCTAGTTATTTTTTATCATGATCAGTGGCTTGTTTTTTCCTCTGATTTTAAGCTTCTGATGGTTCCTCCCAAGGGTAGGACCTTGTTTGGTCCGGATCTGACAGAAGTTTTGCCTCAATCCAGGATTGATCCAAGTGGGGGGCTGGGCAGGGGACATAGTGTCCCTGGGGTACAAGTTAGAGTCAGGATTTTTATTCCCAGGGGCAGGTTCCACCTCTCAAGACTATCTGTAGTCCGGATAAGAAGAGAGGCATTCTTGAAATGTGTACAGGATCTTTCCCTCTTGGGAGTGATGGTCTCCGTTCCAAGTCAGGAACAGGTTCTAGGTTTTTTTTTCTCAAACCGGTTTGTGTTTCCCAAAAAAGGGGGGGACTTTCAACTTAACAAATTTCCTTCCTACCAAGATGGAGACTATCCGTTCCATTCTTCCCCTGATTCAAGAAGGTCAATTCATGACGATCATAGACCTGAAGGATGCGTACCTGCAAATTCCCATTCATAGGGACCATCACAAATATCTGAGGTGTGCTTATCTAGGCAAACATTTTCAACTGTAACTGTGCTCCCATTTGGTCTCGCCACCGCCCCCAGAATTTCTCTTACGATCCTAGGAACTCTATTGGATGTAATTCGGCTCCGGTAGTTGCAGTGGCGCCTGACCTGGACGACATTCTGATTCAGGCACCATCCTTGCAACAAGGATCTTGTTGGCATTTCTTCTTTCCAACACAGTTGGAAGGTCAATTGGAAAAGAGTTTTCTTGTTTCGTCTACAATAGTTACTTTCTTAGGAGCCATTGTAGACTATCTATGAAGATAATTCTGACGGAGGTAAGAAAAGCCAAGTTGCTGTCCGCTTGCCTGGCCCTACAGTCGATGGCATGGCCATCAGTGGCCCAGTGCATGGAGGCGATTGGGTTGATGATGCCTTCCATGGACATAGTTCCGTTGGTTCGGTTCCATTTGAGACCTCTGCAGCCATGCATGCTCGATCAGTGGAATGGAGATTATTCTGATCTATCTCAGAGAATAGCTCTGGATTAAGCTACAAGATATTCCATACCGTGGTGGCTGTCTCAAGAACATATGTACTAGGGGACATGCTTTCAGCGACCCTCTTGGGTAATTACCACGGATGCCAGCCTGTTGGGTTGGGGAACAGTCTGGGACTCGTTGAAGGCGCAGGGACTTTGGTCTCAGGAGGAATCTGCTTTCCCCATAAACATTCTGGAGTTGAGTGCGATCTTCAATACTTTGATGATTTGGATTCAGCTGGCCCAGGCTATCAGGGTCCAAAGCAGATTTTCTGTGCAGAGAGACTTTTTATACCGGGGAGTGGAAACTCCATTCGGAGGTGTTCTCCAGGATAACAACTAGATGGGGGTTACCAGAATTGGATCTGATGATGTCTACTCAGATCACCAAGCTCCTCAAGTACGTTTCAAGGTCGAGTGATCCTCAAATCTTTCTGATAGATGCTTTGGCAGTTCCTTTGAATTTCAAATTGGCATATCTTGTCCTCTGTTTGCTCTCATTTTCCGGGGCATCGCTCTGATCAAGCAGGAGAGAGCATCAGTGATTCTAATAGCTCCTGCGTTGCCTCGCAGGATATGGTATGCAGATCTAGTTGAGATGTTGTCTCTACCTCTGTGGTAACTTTCGCTAAGGAAGGATCTTCTGTTTCAGAGGCCTTTTCTTCAGCCAAATCTCGTTTCTCTGAAGATGTCTGTTTGGAGTTTTGAACGCTTGATTTTAGCTAAGCGGGAGTTTTCCGAATCGGTCATTGAGACCATGATTCAGGTTTGTAAGTCTGTTACTAGAAAGTTTTACCATAAGATATGGCCTGAATATCTTATTGGTGTGAGTTAAAGGATTATCTTGAAGGAAGGTCAGGATCCTAAGGATCTTTTCTCCAGGAAGGTCTTGAGAAGGGGTTATCTGTCATTACCCTCAAAGGTCAGATTTCTACTTTATCCATTCTGCTGCACAAACGTCTGGCGGACGTGCGGGATGTACAATCTTTTTGTCAGGCCCTGTTCAGAATCAGGCCTGTGTTTTAATCAATTGCTCCTCCTTGGAACATTAATCTTGTTCTTAAAGTTGTCCACTGGCTCAGTTTGAGCCTCTGCATTCCATCGATATTAAATTATTATCTTGGAATGTTTTTGTTTCTTTCTGCTGTTTCTGCTATTCGAAGGACTCTCAGCGTTGCAGTGTATTTCCCCTTATCTCGCATTTCACGCAGATAAGGCAGTTCTTCATACCAAGTTTGGTTTTCTTCCTTCGGTCGTTTTGGACAGAAATATTAATCAAAGAATTGTTGTTCCTTCTCTCTCTTTTTCCTTCTTCTCATAAGGATTGTTTGTTGCACAACTTAGACTTTGTGCAGGCTCTTAATTTTATTTGCAGACTACAGAGGACTTTCTTCAGTCTTCTGCATTGTTTGTTTGCTTTTTTGGTAAACGTAAGGACTAGGAGCTACTGTCTCTTCTCTTTCTCTTGGGTTGAGAAGTGTTATTTGTATGACTTATGAGACTGCTGGGCAGCAGTCTCCTGAGAGAATTAAAGCTCACTCCACTAGGGTGATGTCTTCCTCTTGGGACTTCAAGAATGAGGTCTCTCTAGATCGGTTTTGTAAGGCTGAGACTTGGTCTTCTATGCACATTTTTCTAAATTCTATAATTTTTATTCTTTTGCCTCGGCTGAGGCTTCTTTTGGGAGTAAGGTTTGCAAGCAGTGGTGCCTTCTGTTTTAGGTTACCTGTCTTGGCCCTCCCTTATCATCTGTGTCCTCTAGCTTGGGTATTGATTCCCAACAGTAATTGATGATAATCCGTGGACTCACCGTGTCATTAGAAAGAAAACAAAATTTATGCTTACCTGGTAAATGTATTTATTTCTTGACACGGTGAGTCCACGGCCCGCCCTGTTTTTCAGACAGTTTTTCTTTGTCATATAAACCTCAGGCACCTCTGCACCTTGTGTTATTTCCTTTCTCTACTTTTCCTTCGGTCGAATGACTGGGGGTTGTGGGAAGGGAAGTGATACTTAACAGCTTTGCTGTGGTGCTCTTTGCCTCCTCCTGCTGGCCAGGAGTGATATTCCGAACAGTAATTGATGAAAATCCGTGGACTCACCGTGTCAAGAAAGAAATACATTTATAAGGTAAGCAAAAATGTTGTTTTCCAGTACAATAAAAGTTACATTATCCTGTAAGTGAAGGACTTTGGGGTGTTAAATATGAATAACTCCTGACGGGTTAGCTCGCAAGCCATAGGTGTTCGTTTTTCTTCTTCTGCGGTCTCCATTGACTTCTGTGAGGAGAATAAGTTAAACGAGGTTGCAATATTCGGTTAGCTTTTTACTTTCAACTTGTAATATGGGTGCTACCCGACGTGCACAAAATTCTTCCTTTAAGCAAAGTTTATGCTTGAATGGGAGCGCTAAAAAGCGCTACACTCGTAATCTAGCCCAATGTGTGGTAAGTGTGAAGTATTGTGCAATGCTAGAGAGGAAAAGTCACTATAGCAATTTGTGATCTTCCACTGTGTATATCATATATTGAAAAGGCTTGCAGGAATTTCCAGTAAAAATAAATTCTATTATATAAGTATGAAACTGTAACAGGTGCACCACCAGTATATAATAGTTCACTAGTGGACATAGGAGATAAACTTGCTAGCTTGCAGCTACAACCCCACCTGTAGTAGATTATGCAATACATTTAACAGAATACTTTGTGGTGCTGCTTGGAAAAATTTTAGTCTCACTGCAGAGCTCAGAAGACTTAACCCCTTGAGTGCTAATGACGGCTCTGAGCCGTCACAGAGTTTCCCACCAGAGCCGTCACTAGCACTCTCCCAACTTGAGGGAGATCTGGGGGCTCCCACCCGCTCCTACCCCGGCGATCGGGCCTGCATAATGACAGGCATCACCCGGGCTTCCCGTTTTGCATGGTGACATCACGCGCAATAACGTGATGACATCACCGCACAACTTTATTTAACATTAAATATAGGAGCAGGGGGCATGCTGCTTATAAGCTTGTATCTCAGGCATCTAAGCAGCTACAGACCCCCAAGACCCACCGTTGGAAAGGTAATCGCCTATATATTTGTGAAATAAATGTAAAAAAAAGTAAAAAAAAAAATATTTTTAAAAATATAAAATAAAAATTCCTTTGAAAAAACCTTAGCACCCAGATGGGAAAGTGCTTAGCACTCAAAGGGTTAAAGGCCTCGATATTCAAAACATTGACAGACTGTCAAAAAACTGTCAATATTTTCAAAGAAAAGGGGCTTGGCCGACCAGTGGCGGTGAGTGGTGATGTCTCTCCAATAGAAGTCAATGGCAGCCTGTTGTCACCACCCTCATCGCAGACATTGACGCTCGTCTGCATTTTGCTGCAGTTGGGGGGGGGGCTATTTGAAGTGGGCCTACATGGCGGTGGGACCATAAATATAGTTTATGTGTAGGCACGCTCCAAATATTGCTGGTGGGACCTAAGTTGCACTACATCTACGCTAACCTCAGGCAATATAAGTCTCACAAACTGATAGCTGGCGAGAGAAACATTGCCGCTACCCTTCTCGCAACCTGCACTTTGCTGATATTAACATATTGCACTGGTGATGATGTATTTGAATCAGAGTGCAGTCTACTCCCCTTAGCATGCCCTCTTACTCCCCCTGATCTAAGTTACACTCCACCGGCTCAGCCTTTCTACCGACCGCCTACACCTACGTCAGAGCTAACCCACACTCCCCCTGCATCGCCCAGCTAACTCCCCTGTCCGCCTACTCTTAGGAGCTATGTCGCTAAAAATATGAACAATGTTTAAATGATGTGTCACCGAAATGCGCTAAATGCTGGAGGACAACCGCTGGAGGGCCGACAAAACTTTGCCGGCCTAGCCGGGTTCCTGGAACTGAGCTCCAGACCGGAATTGAGCCCCGGTCCAGTGTATCTTAAAAGGGGTGCCGATCGAGCAGGGTGCAAGGGATTATGTCGCCCTTTAAGTATGTTGCCAGAAATTTGATGAGGCGCGTGAGGATACCACTTATTGGGGGAGGAATAGAGGACACTTCAATAGGTATGGGGGTGGTAAGGTGGTTATGCCCTAAACCGCCACCTCCAAACGCAAACTACAACTACACTACCTAATACCTAACCCCCCCTCTAAAGTTATAGTACATTTTTAAAAAAAAGTCTGAGTTACAGAAAATAGAAAAGTCAGTATCCAAAATAAAACACCATTATACCTAACACTAACCTACATGCCCCATAAAAAATAAAACCCACCCAAAACAAAAAATAAACAAACTAAATCCTACCACTAAAATTAAAATAGCTATTAAAAGGGACTTTTGTAGGGCATTGCCCTAAGGGGAATTTAGCTCTTTTACATTAAAATGAATCCCACCACCTACAGTACAAGTATCCCACACCCTCCAAAATAATAAAGGCTAAATACAAAACATAGCCTAAAAATTTAAATAATAAAAGAAAATATATTCTGTTAAATTAAAAAAAAAACACTTCAAAAAAGCTCTAATCCCAAAGTTTAAACTCACCATGTAAAAATCGAGCTCTTCTTGATCCGATGTTGGGCCCTCTTCCTCCATGGTCCAGACGCTTGGACCCTGGATAAATAGGGCCCCGGTGTTGATGAAGATTGTGCTTGAAACTGCAATAGGTTATTTAGCTCACTTTGAGATATGAAGTAAAGGTTAAAAAAACACATCAAAATAATATTAAACTATTACACATATATATACAACGTTTTTATAAAATATATAAGTCCACAGCTGCATTCATTACTTTTGGAAAAATAATAACCTGGCCACCAGGAGAAGGCAAAGACACCCCAGCCAAAGGCTTAAATACTCCTCCCACTTCCCTCATCCCCCAGTCATTCTTTGCCTTTCATCCCAGGAGGTTGACAGAGAAGTGTCAGAAGTTTACGATAGTCTCTTATGGAGGGTAGTACTCTTCGGCATGGGACTAGAGTTTTAAGTAGTCCTTTCAGCCGCTCAGTGAGTGAAAGTTAGAGTCCGAGATACAGGGAGAGTCTTTATGCTAAACCATCCTGACTCAAATTAACAGCTCCACAAGCAATCAGCGTTGATGAGTTTCACTGCCTGCTTTTTTCTCTCAAGTCCATGGCAGAAGCAATGCTACTATCTGTCACACTTGAAGGGCCGTGTTCCTGTTCCACGGTGTAGATTCCGGTAAGATAGTTTAATTTTACTTTCATCATGGATGTATTGTAATTTCAACTGTTTATCCGAGAGGGGCTACAACCTTTTGGGGATAACTTTAACATAGGGTCTTAGTGAGGCTCCTTTTTGTATCTCGGAATCAAGGGTTAATATCTCCTGAGGGGGATTATTGAACAGGGGGTTTATAATCATGTTTGTTATGTGATTCTGTCTGCTACTGTGTAGTGTTGCTTCGATTCATGGCTATTTTGGAACATAACGGCCTATATCTAGTGACGCAGCCTTTTCGGTTGAGCACGCTTTTGCATGGATTGTACAGTTTACCTTGTGACTCCATTTCTGTTTTCCTGACAGCGAAGGCGACGGGGAAATCCTTGCTGGTGTCTGGTTCTCTGGTGGCGGCAGTGTCACAATTATGGAGGTTTCTTGGAGACGGATGTCTCTGATTCAGACTCTACTTCTTGTGAAGAATATGAATTGGCCCTTGTGATAAATGCCAGTCAGTTATGTTCCGAATGCCGTTTTAGAGTGCTCTGTTCCTCGGAATTGGGGAATCAGGTGACCACTGAGCCATCCGTCTCTAGGGATTCTATTTCTCACAAGACGAGTTCCCTACCATCAACTCTTACTACGCATGCAGGTAACCCAAACGCTACTTGTCCTTTCTAGTGAGCGTGGCCTGTTCCCACCGGAGGTTACGACACAGTTCCGCATGGCCATATTTGGTGTTGGCGCATCAGCACCTCCCAGGAGTGTGCTTACAATATTGTCCGTGTTTCGTTACGGCATGGGAATGCCTGGTCTAGTTCAGCCTTCCGGGGAAGCGACTGACCCTGAGGCCTCAGGGGTTCAACCTTCAGGCCGGTGTTTCCTTTTGTCCCGGGGTGGTATGTTGCGCCTTTCATATATAGACTGGGACGCCTTTGTGTCCTACTAAGGCACGTTTTTGGCGATGCTGGAGGATCCCACTCTTAATCAGTCTTACTCTTCGACTGGCTTGCATACATAGACATAAGGGGATGAAGTAATCTTCTTATAGTCTTTGTTATTTGTGTATCCTTTTCCAGTTCTGAACTTGGAAGTCTTGGACCCCTGTTGGGCTGGTCCTGCGGGTCTGTCTGTTCTTCCTAGGTGATAACCTACGGGTTGCCTTATCTTTTATTTTCATCCGGTGAGGATGATTTTTATTTGGTCTAAAGCTCATGTTGTGGTGTGATGTTACCTTCTGGAACTTTCCTCTCTGGAATTGATACTCACGATTTTGTGGTCGCACTTTTTACAAAAGTCTGTCTGACTGTTCTTTATCCCTCCATCATCGGGGAGACTCAATGTGGCCTTGACAGTGCTGGGGCCCTTGGGTTCAGACTGGTTCTGACTGGGTACAATCTTTCTGTTTTTGAGGCCTAGTTCAGACACGTGGCACCTTTTTATGTTCGGTTGGTCCAGTGAGGGCACCTAGTGATCACAATATGATTTGTGTGGTTTTCTTGTTTCATTTTACAAGCTTCAACTAGCATCCTGAGAGGACTTGAGGGTCCGTGGTTGCTTAGGGGCATGGGGGATTGGTTCAGTCCTCATTCGCCTTTCAATCTAGTGTGCCGGGACTCCGTTGAGATCCGTGGCGACATGCTCAGTTGTTTCTGAATTTTTCGGGAACTAGAGTGTTCCTTCACATTGTGTGTTGGAGACTTGGAGGATTTAGGTCCTTCATACCGCCGTTCTTACAGTTTTGCCTTTCATGGTCTCTTTGGAAGTTTTCTTTTATGACTTGTTTCTTTTAGAGGATCTCTTCCTTTGGGTCGAGACTTTCTAGACTTCGTCCGGTTTTTCTGGCGGATTTGGCCGGTTAAGTAGTAAGTGAAGGCCGTGAGGCTCTGTCTTCCTTTGGTAGTTAGTCCTCTCCATATTAGGGGCGATAGGAGGTGTTGTCTCTTTTTCTAAGCTTTTTGCTTAGGGTATGTTTTTCTGCCTGGGTTCGGGATGCTTTGCATTCTTCTCCCTTGGGTGTGGTCCTCTGGAATGTTAATCTGAAAGGATTATGGAGACTAGCCTTTCTTTCTACTCTCTTTCGGGTGACTCTGTTCTCGTTTTCATGTCCCTTAGTGCTGCCCTTGGGGCCTTTGGGCTATAGAGAAATTGTGTGACTTTGTTGCGGCCTAATACCTTGCTGGGGGGGTGTTGACCTCCAGCTAAGGGTGTTCTCTTCCCTTTGGGCTGGGAATTACAAGTGAGTCCTGTACCCGTTCTCAGGGTTTCCCGGTTCTCATCCCCTGTGAGGTTTGATTGCTTCATATTTTGTGGACATGTACGCTGTTCTTATCTGTGCCCTTCCCTTTGGAGGGGATAGTTTATCTTCCTTATGAGTTGGGGTTTCCTCTCTCTGGAGGGTCTTTGTCCTGCCCTGTGTGTAGGAGGTTGGATCAGGTGGCTTATTTTTGTAAGGAGCAGCATCTGCTCTGTGGGCTCTTTTACACCTGTTGGAAATTGATCTTTCTACGTAGAGACTGTCTAAGAGAGTTGTGACAGGTCTTCCTACGGTTCTATTGCACTTTTCTCTGTTCCAGGTCCTAGGGGGTTTTCCTTGGTAGTACCTTATTTTGGAGGAGCAAATTGGGTTGGCACCCAAGCTCTGTTGGGGCGGGTGAGTCCCCCCTTTTTCTTTCCATTCCCTGACGGCTTATGGTTGGGGTCTTTCTGTCCCCCTGTCTATCAGACATTTCTGTCGCTTGGGCTGGTCTGGTGTTGGAGCAGGATCTGAGATGTGTTGCTCTGCTATTTTGTCCTCAGAGCATTCGAGGTAAAGTAATCCTATTTGAGGTTTCTCCTTTCTCCACATTCAAGAATTATGGCGACTCTTAGATAGCCTGCGACCTTATCTGGATACTTAGCAATCTAAAGGATCCTATTTTCAGCTGCTTTCTACTTGCCCAGCAAGTATTTAAGTTTCAGAGTAATTTTTAGATGACTGCAGCATGCAGTGTTTTTGCTTCAGGTGTTGTTCGTCAGACCTATCTGAGCTTGCTGCACGAGATTTCGTTCTGAATATTTCGGTATTCTGAAATACCTTTTTGCGACTTGACGACCTTCATCTTCAGTTGCTTTCTAGAGTGCGGTTGCACTTTGTTTGGGGAAGATTCTCTCTCTGTTTCAGACTCATGGCCTTATCCCGTGGTTTCTGTATTTCTGGGTTCTGGGGATTGCCTCACCTTGTTTCTATGAGACTGGTTGGGTCTCTGTTAGCCTGACCCGGTATCTCTGGTTTTTGTTCTGTTTTTTTATTTAGGACTCGTTGTGCCCTTTTTTAGTTTTTTTTTAGGTTCCTTATGCTAGCTGAAAGCTAGCTCAGCATTCTAATGCACTGTGGCTACTCTGCACTGTAGCAAACCGAGGTTTGTAAGTTCGATCCCCGGCGAGCTCTACTCAGCCCTTCCTCCTTTAGAGGTTGATAAAATGAGCAGCGCTTTGAGTCCCTTAAGGGGGATTAGCCACGCTTTACAAGTACAATCATGTTTTCTCCGTGACTTTTCTTCTTTGTGGAAGAATACGGTAGTTTGTTCCTTTCTTTAGTAAGGGGTGTGTTGTTTGGAGACCGACTGCTGGGGACGGTGTCTCTTGGAGGCTTTTGACTCAGTCGAGTCTAGTTCCTGCTGTCTCTAGCAAGGCTGTGGACTATCTGTGGTCAGGGTCCTTGGGCCTTTTCCTTTTTTTTTTCCAAAGTATTTCTCGGCTTCAGACGAAGCAGTATGTTGTTGTGTAAGGGGTTTCCAGGCCTGGTGCCCTCAGAATGGAGCCTCCCGTTTTTGCATTCAGTGTCCTCTATAGCTTGGGTATTGTTTTCCCAAAAGTAATGAATGCAGCTCTGGACTCTTTCCATTTATGAAGAAAAACTTAAATTATGCTTACCAAAGTCTAATACCTGTCTATATTGTGAGGAGGCCGCAGTATACCCGCCCGTTCAACTATGTTCCATATGCCTTGATAAAGTAATCATGCCAAAGAAGGTTAATATGTTTGATACCACTGAGCAATCCACCTCTGAGGAGTCTCCGTCCCGTGAGGTGCACACCCTACAGTCATCTTCTAATACACATGCAGCTTCCCGTAGCACTCCTAATCTTCCATCTGGACGGGGCCTTTTACCGCCAGACTTTACTGCGCAGTTACAAACGGCGGTGTCTGCGGCCTTTAGTGCTTTACCACACCTTGCTAAGCGCAAGTGAAAGATCAAATATTGCTATCCTTCCCAGGGGTCATCAACTAGTTTGTTGGATTTATCTGATATGAGAAGGACAGTTCATGACCACTATAGATCTGAAAGATGCGTACCTTCATGTTCCAATCCACAAGGAACACTTCAAGTTCTTAAGGTTTGCATTCCTGGACTAGCACTTCCAGTTTGCCACAACCAGACGTATAGCAGTAGCTCCATACTTGGACGATATTCTGGTTCAAGCACCATCTTGTCGTCTGGAAGAAGACCATTCGAAATCTCTTCTGCTTCTTCTTCAATCTCATGGATGGAAGATAAACTTAGAAAATAGTTATCTTATTCCCAGTACCAGGGTGGAATTCCTGGGTACTATAATAGACTCCATATCCATGAGGATATTCCTTACAGACCAGAGACATTACAAGCTAGCTTCCGCTTTTCTTGCCCTCCAGACCTCCTTAGGGCTCTCTGTGGCTCGGTGTATGGAGGTGATTGGTCTCATGGTGTCCAGCATGTACATCATTCCTTTTGCTAGATTCCATCTCAGACCACTACAGCTGTGCATGCTGAGACAGTGGAACAGAGATTATTTGGATCTGTCTCAACAGATTTCTCTGGACAACCGGTCGAGGGAATCGCTCTCCCAAGGGACATCCTTCTTGAGGCCATCCTGGGAGATTGTAACTACAGACGCAAGTCTATCAGGATGGGGAGCCGTTTGGGGTGCCAGGAAGGCACAGGGCCTGTGGACTCGAGAGGAATCCTTCCTCCTGATCAGCATTCTGGAAC
This sequence comes from Bombina bombina, assembly GCF_027579735.1. NCBI lineage: Eukaryota > Metazoa > Chordata > Amphibia > Anura > Bombinatoridae > Bombina > Bombina bombina. The sequence continues at coordinate 270,814,059 of NC_069499.1, forward strand.
TTCGGGCAATCTTCAATGCTCTGAAGGCTTGGCCTCTTCTGGGTTCATCCCAGTTTATCAGATTCCAATCAAATAACATAACCTCTGTGGCTTATGTCAACGAACAGGGGGAACGAGAAGCTCCCTAGCAATGAGGGAAGTATCTCGGATTCTGGAGTGGGCAGAGACCCACAACTGCTCGCTGTCAGCGATCCACATTCCGGGTGTGGATAACTGAGAAGCGGATTTCCTCAGCAGACAATCCTTTCATCCGGGGGAATGGTCTCTCCATCCCGAGGTGTTTGCGGAGATTTGCAACAAATGGGGGACGCCGGAGATAAATCTCATGGCGTCCCTGCTCAATTCAAAGTTACCCAGATATGGGTCGCAGTCCAGGGATCCTCAAGCGGAGCTAATAGATGCATTAACAGTGCCTTGGAGGTTCAACCTGATTTACATTTTCATGCTGTTACCACTTCTTCCTTGTGTAGTGGCCTGCATAAAGCAGGAGCAGGCATCAGTGATACTGATTGCTCCATCATGGCCGCGAAGGATGTGGTTTGTGGACCTGGTGGGGATGTCCTCATCTCCTCCATGGAAGTTACCTTTTCACAGGGATCTGCTGGAACAGGGTTCTTTTGTTCATCAAAATCTAGATTCTCTGAGGCTGACTGCGTGGGGATTGAACGCTTAGTTCTAGCCAAAAGAGGTTTCTCTGAGAGGGTTATTGATACTCTCATTCAGGCTCGTAAGCCGGTTACTTGTCACATCATAAGGTGTGGAGAGCTTACTTATTCTTGTGTGAAGAATGTGGTTTAGCCTGGCATAAGGTTAAGGCTGCCAGGATACTTTCTTTTCTCCAGAAGGGCCTTTCTGTCAATTCCCTGAGGGGACAGATTTCGGCCCTATCTGTTTTGCTGCACAAGAGGCTCGTAGAGCTCCCTGACGTGCTTTGTTCTGTTAAGGCTGAAATGGGCTCCATTTGAGCCTATGCATTCGGTTGACATCAAATTGTTGTCCTGGAAGGTTCTTTTTCTATTGGATATTGTGTCGATGCGCAGAGTTTCTGAAATAGCTGCCTTGCAATGTGAGCCTTCTTATCTTATTTGTCCACACTGATAAGGCTGTCCTACGTACCAGCTTGGGTTTTCTTCCTAAGGTTGAAGTTTTATCATCAAGCTACTTAGGATTTTAGGCAAACTTCTTCCTTGTTAGTTATCTACTCAGGGAAGCGTAAGGGTCTGAAGACTTCTTCAACTTCCTTATCTTTTTCTTTGAGGAGTGTTGTAAGCTTAGCTTATGAGTCAGCGGGGCTTAGACCTACTCAGAGGATTATGGCTCATTCCACTAGAGCGGTGGCTTCCTCTTGGGCCTTTAAGAACGAGGCCTCTAGGGATCAGATTTGTAAGGCGGCAACCTGGTCCTCCTTACATACTTTTTCTAAATTTACAAGTTTGACGTTTTTGCTTCGTCCGAAGCAGCTTTTGGGAGAAAGGTTTTGCAGGCTGTGGGGCCCTCAGATTAGGGTCCGCCTTTCTTTTACCCCTCCCGTTATCAACCAGTGTCTAGAGCTTGGGTATAGTTTTCCCAACAGTAAGGAATGATGCCGTGGACTCTCCTCATATTAAGAAGGAAAACATAAATTATGCTTACCTGATAATTTAATTTCCTTCTGTATGAGGAGAGTCCATGGCCCCTGCCCGTATACTCCGATTGGCGGACCAAAATTAGGTTTTGTCTTATGGCACCATTTATACCCTGATATTTCTCCTACTGTTCCTTGTTCCCTTGGCAGAATGACTGGGATATGAGGGAAGTAGGGGGGGGGGAGTATTTAAGCCTTTGGCTGGGTGTTTTTGGCCAGATTCAGTATATCCCAATAGTAAGGAATGATGCTGTGGACTCTCCTCATACAGAAGGAAATGGAATTATCAGCTAAGCATAATTTTTGTTTTTGAGCCTTTTCCAGTCAAATACCTTAAAACATGCAATATAATTTTTATTAATTTTTAATGTTGTGAATAAAAATACTTGAAATTCCTATGGGGGTGCCACTAAAGCCACAATTAGAGGCTACCTTATTCGGAAACAAGCTCACCTAAAAAAAAAAACAGACAGACCTCTAACAAAGCACAACCCCACTGCAAACTCAGAAGCGTAGAATCCTTAAACCGGTCATCTCCTTCTCCACACGTCACAACCCAAATCACTGACCTCAAAAACCACATCTGCCGACTCGAATTACGAAGGACACAAAGTAACCTCCTAAAAATAAAACAGCTATTTTACTATAAAAGCAATAAGGCTGACACTTTACTAGCCAATAAACTAAGACACCGAACCAGTGGTGCCCGGATTCACCAACTTCGACACACTGATCAAATACTAAGACTTCCCTCACAAATAGGTCAAGGCTTTGTTAAATTCTACTTGAAACTATTGTGACAGAAAGCAAGGCCTGGTTATAAATGGAAGATATGTAAGATACTGTACTGTAGATATTGTACATGGTATTTCTCCTTTCAGTTAAAACCCCAGGGAGAGAGAGTGTGTATTTGATTATGCAGTTGATAAACTGTGTTCTGGGTCCCTGGGGTTTGGGATAATTGGAGAGAGGGTGGGCCATTATCCCAGACAGCTATGAAGCTGTCCAGTTCAGGTTGTTTTGATTAAGCAGCTAATCACAAGTGTGGTTAATTAGAAGCTGTGAGGGTTTAAATAGTAGCCTCACTGAGGCTTAGGAGATAGTTACCCAGCTAGAGAAGCTGGTGTGTGTGTTAAAAGACTTTTGTTCCTGTGAACTGTAAAAGGATATTATTTTGACAAAGCATGCTTGAAAGTACTGCTGTTTACAAAAAGTACTTAACATTGCTGCAGAGGAAGGATTACCCTGTTTTGAAACTGAACTGCCTGTTTGCTGTTGCTGTGAAAAATAAAGCCTTTAAAACTACAGTGGACTGTCCTGTGCTGCATTTGTGCCCTAGAAGACTGTGGTTAAAAGTGTTCCTGTAACACTTGGTGGAGAATCCGGGTAACCACGTTGTATGTCTGTGGGCATTATAATCTGCAAGCAACATGGAGGAAGTCATTAAAGCTTTGATTCATTCTAACGCTATACAGCATGATACTAACAGAAAATCTGCTGAAAATAGTGCAGCACTGCAACAGTTGGTCTTGGCCCAGTCAGAGAGTGCTACGCTGCTGGCTAAATCACAGAAGGAGAACACTGAATTGTTGATGCAACAGATGGCCGCTGTTCAAGCTGAGACATTCAGGAAGACCCAGGAAGAGCAACAAAGTGCTACACAAACTCTGCAATGAAAGGTTCAAGCCATATCAGAAAAACTGAACTCTGAATATGTTGGTGGCAGCCAAGGTTCCAGAGTAATAAGGGCTAGTCATTATCTTCAAAAGATGACAGCAGCTGATGATGTTGAGGCGTATCTTTTGGCATTTGAACGCACAGAAGAAAGAGAAAAATGTCCGGCAGCTGAGTGGGCAAGTATACTTGCGCCATTTCTTAGTAGTAAACCTCAGAAGCCCTACTATGATTTATAGCCAGCACAAGCCAGTGACTATGAGAAATTGAAAGCGGAAATCCTTGCATGCCTGGGGGTGACTTCGGCAGTCCATGCACAAAGATTCCATTCCTGGATGTTTTCATCTCATAATGCTGCAAGATCCCAGATGTTCGACCTTATACACCTTGCCAGGAAGTGGCTGCAACCAGAGGTTATTTTGGCTACCAAAATAGTGGAACTACTGGTGATGGACCGGTTTCATCGTGGATTACCTGCTTCCCTACGGCGGTGGGTTAATCAATGTGGTCCTCAAACAGCGGACCAGTTGATTGTGTTGGTTGAAAGATTTATAGCTTTAGGAGACGTTTAGCAACAGTTTTCAGTGGATCAGCCCTGTAATCCCAAGTCCCAGAGCTCTACAAGAACTGGTAAGACTGTTCAGGGGATAAAGGGGATAAGAGAGCAGCAGGTGTATATGCAAAACACCAGAGACATTTCCCCAGGAATTAAGGGAACATTTAAATATAACTAACCTGTAAGATGTTTTAAATGTAATGAGGCTGAGCATATTGCTTGAGACTGTGATAAAGAAGAATGTATGGACTTTAATGTTGCACATTCACTATTGTCTAATAGAAACAGCTCTGTTAATAATTATTCCCATTGGTGTACTAGGGCTTTGCTTTATTCAGGAAGTATGGTCACACTAGTGGCTAAATCTATAGTACCAGATGCAGTATTAAATAATGGGGAAAAAATGGGAATTATCTGTGTTCATGGAGATAAACAAGAATATTGTACAGCTGAGGTGGAGATTGAGACTCAGTGTGGTAAATTAAAATATTGTGTGGGTGTAGTACCAAATTTAGCTCATGAAGTGGTGATAGGGAGAGATTTTCCAAAATTTCTGGAGTTATGGGAATCTCCAGAAATATGTCAAACTTCTAATATTTATGTATTTCCTTTCTTTGAAACTGATTTGGAAGGGGTTTCCGTTGAAAAGGAGAAAAATAAGATTTATTGCCCTATGCTTGTATTAGTAGGTGATCAACCTTCTCAAAGTAATGAAGTACTGAGTACTAGCTCAGAAAATATTGATGATTTGATAGATCTGGTTGGTGGCCCTGGTAATTTTAAAAATCCCAATGGGAGGATCTAACATTGGTAGAGGCAAGAAATAATATCAGGGTTATAAATGATGTTGTGACACAGCCAGGAAATGTATTACCCTATCCTTATTTCGAAGCAGTTAATGATTTGGTATATTGTGTAGAAAAGAAAGGAACAGATATTGTTAAACAACTTTTGGTGCCCCAGACTTTTAGGAACACTTTATTAAATCTTGCACATAACCACGTTCTAGGGGGGCATTTGGGAATTGAGAAAACCAAAGAGAGATTTCTTAAAATGTTTTATTGGCCAGGGATATTGGTAGCCATCAAGGATTATTGTGCTTCGTGCCCTAAGTGTCAACTTACCGCTCCTGCTAAAGATTTTCTTAACCCTTTAGTCCCCTTGCCTATAATTGATGTGCCTTTTGAAAGAATTGCTATGGACTTGGTGGGTCCGCTGGTTAAATCTGCTAGAGGACATCAGTATATACTGGTAATCTTGATTATGCTATACGCTATCCTGAGGCAGTTCCCCTTCGTAACAGCTCTGCAAAGTCCATAGCAAGAGAACTCATGCTAATGTTTAACAGGGTCGGGATACCTAAGGAAGTTTTGACAGACCAAGGAACTCCATTTATGTCCAGGGTTACAAAACAAATGTGTAAGTTGTTTGGCATTAAACAACTAAGGACCATAGTATATCACCCTCAGACTGATGGTTTAATGGAAAGGTTTAACAAAACTCTCAAAAGTATGCTAAGAAAGGTAACTGACACAGATTTGTTACCCTATTTAATGTTCTCTATCAGGGAGGTTCCACAGGCTTCTACAGGTTTTTCCTCAGTTGAACTTTTATATGGGGGGCATCCCAGGGGACTAATAGATATAGTTAAAGAGACATGGGAGCAAGAGACAACACCTTATTGAAGTGTTATTGAACATATTTCCCAAATGCAGGACCGTATGGAAGCTGTCATGCCCATTGTGGGGAACATATGGGAAAAGCACAGGAAGCACAAAAGTACAGCTATAACCGTAATGCTAGAGCCAGGGTGTTTCAACCTAGAGATAGGGTGTTAGTTCTGGTCCCTACAGTTGAAAATACATTCTTGGCTACTTGGCAGGGCCCATATGAGATAATTGAGAAAGTGGGTGATGTCAATTACAAAGTAAGACAGCCAGGGAGAAGGATACCTGAGCAAATATATCATATAAATCTGTTAAAACCTTGGAAAGATAGGTAATTTTTAGTTGCCTTAAAACCTACAGAACTCCCTGTCAATGAACCAGAGGTAAATATATCTGAAACCCTATCTGTACATCAGTAGTGAGAGGTCAAGGATTTTATTAAGAGAAACAAAGAGGTATTTTCTGTGGTACCGGGAAAAATTAATGTAATTAAGCATGGCATAATAACAGAACCAGGGAAGAAAGTCTGCCTTAAGCCCTATACGGTCCCTGAGGCTCATAGAAAGGCCATTAAACTTGAGGTAGCAAACATTTTTTTAATGTTTGGGGTAATTGAGGAATCACAAAGTGAGTGGAACAGTCCAATCGTGCTTGTTCCAAAGCCAGATGGTTCATTAAGGTTCTGTAATGAATAACATAAGCTTAATTGTGTTTCCAAATTTGACACATATCCAATTGATTTAACGAAAGGGTATTGGCAGGTGCCTCTCACTAATCAAGCAAAGAAAAAGACAGCTTTTTCAACCCCAGAGGGCTTATTTCAGTATACGGTGTTGCCATTTGGTTTATATGGGGCCCCGGCAACATTCCAGAGGTTGATGGATAGAATTCTGAAACCCCATGTTCGTTATGCGGCAGCATATTTGGATGATGTTATAATTTATAGTACAGATTGGGAATCCCATCTTCCAAAAGTTCAAGCAGTACTTGATGCAATACGGTCCGCTGGGTTAACTGCCAATCCTGCAAAATGTACTGTTGGTTTACAGGAAGCTAAGTGCATGGGTTATACTATTGGTAGAGGATTAGTTAAACCTCAGACAACAAAAATAGAGGCCATTCAGAACTGGCCGCAGCCTCTAACTAAAAAACAAGTGAGAATTTTTATTGGGATAACTACTTATTATAGAAGGTTTATCCCGAATTTCGCTACAATTGCGGCACCCTTGACAGATCTCACAAAAGCAAGGGGCCCCAAATATGATAAAATGGCCCCAGAAGCAGAACAAGCTTTTAAGATGCTTTGAAAGATGATTTGTGCCCATCCAATTTTGGTTACCCCCAATTTCTCTAAAGATTTTATTGTACAGACATATGCCTCTGATGTTGGTTTAGGAGCAGTTCTCTCACAGGGAGAAGAGCATCCTGTCCTTTTCCTAAGCAGAAAACGTATTCCACAGGAAAAAAAACTATTCTATAGTGGAGAAAGAATGTCTTGCCATTAAGTGGGCTTTAGAGAACCTTAGGTACTATCTGTTGGGATGAAAATTTAAATTAATAACAGATCATGCTCCTCTCACATAGATGAGCCAGAATAAGGAAACAAATACAAGGGTTACTAGGTGGTTTCTTAGTTTGCAACCCTTCAATTTTACTGTCGAGCACGGGGCTGGTCTTTTGCAGGGCAATGCTGATGGTTTGTCTCGGGTACATTCGTTAATGTCCATGCCATGGTCGCTCATCCCACTGGGTATAAGCTGGGGGGAGGATATGTGACAGAAAGCAAGGCCTGGGTATAAATGGAAGATATATAAGACCAAGCATTGTACATGGTATTTCTCCTTTCAGTTAAAACCCCATGGAGAGAGAGAGTGTATTTGATTATGCTGTTGATAAACTGTGTTCTGGGTCCCTGGGGTTTGGGATAATTGGAGTGAGGGTGGGCCATTATCCCAGACAGCTATGAAGCTGTCCAGTTCAGGTTGTTTTGATTAAGCAGCTAATCACAGGTGTGGTTTATTAGAAGCTGTTAGGGTTTGAATAGTAGTCTAACTGAGGCTTAGGAGAGAGTTACCCCGCTAGAGAAGCTGGTGTGTGTGTTAAAAGACGTTTGTTCCTTTGAACTGTAAAAGGATATTATTTTGACAAAGCACTTGTGAAATGCTGTGAAGTGCTGGGACATGCTTAAAAGTACCGCTGTTTACAAAAAAAGTACTTAACATTGCTGCAGAGGAAGGATTACCCTGTTTTGAAACTGAACTGCCTGTTTGATGTTGCTGTGAAAAATAAAGCCTTTTAAACTACAGTGGACTGTCCTGTGCTGTAGTTGTGCCCTAGAAGACTGTGGATAAAAGTGTTTCTGTTACACTATATAATATCGAACAATCTGAAAACTCGAAAATGCCCTCCCCACACACTAAACACCCTCAACCTCCCAACACTCTCAGTAAAGCAATGCGACACCTTGACTTCTCATTTTACCCTAGGAGAGGTTAAACAGGTCATTAAGAACCTGAAATCATTTAAGACCCCAGGGCCCGACGGGTACCCGGCACACTTCTACAAAACATTTGTCCACAAATTGTTCCCCCTTCTTCTCAGATTATACAATTTAGGTAAAGAAGAAGGTAGGTTTAACAAGGAATTTTTGGAAGCCACGATTATTACTATTCCCAAGCCAAAGACCCTTTCCATATGTTCCAGCTACAGGCCCATCTGCCTTATCAATGTGGACATCAAAATTTATTCCAAGTTATTAGCATATCGTATTTCTAAAATACTTCCCCATCTCATTAACCCAGATCAGGTGGGCTTTGTGCCAAACCGGGAAGGCCCTGACAATACCAGACGCCTAATTGGATGCAGAGAAGGCGTTTGACCGTGTCTGCTTGGACTAACTTTGGGAAGTCTTTAAAACCTTCAAATTCCCTTCCGAGACTTTCTATACAAGCCCTTTATTCCACAGCGACAGCCAAAGGTCTAGGCTTCCATTCACCACCCTTCTTGGTCTCCAACAGCACTAGGCAGGGTTGCCCCCTGTCTCCCCTGCTTTTTGCCCTGGCTATTGAACCGCTAGCGGAGCAGATAAGGGATGACAAACAATTAGAGAAATTTACCCTATTTGGTACGGTGCATAAGATCGCATTATTTGCTGAGAATGTCACAATATTCTCAGGAGAACCTGCAAAATCCAACCCTAGAGACATTTGGGAGTCTCTCCTTTTATAAGCTTAACCTCTCTAAAACTGAAATTTACTCATGAGGCTTCCCCCACAACTATATCCAACAATAACAAGCTTAATACCAATTTACTTGGACAGACAACCATGTCACACATCTAGGAGTCAAACTCTCTAATAATATCCAATCAAGTGTGTGGACCCTGCGCTATTTCTAATACACCTCAAGCTCCCCTTGGGAGGTCCCCTAGTCGACCCGACAATAGATAGTTAATGTAGTGGAGAGGCGAGCGCCAGAAAGGCTGAGGTGGCGGAGTGATAGACTAAAACAGTTTGAATGTGAAGTATATAAAAATGTTAAGTTTAATGCATAACGCAAATAAATGCAATATAAAATAATATCATGGATCCATGTAGCATAAAATATTTAAAAAATTAAACATAAACAATAAAACAAATAATATAGATATCTTGAGGTAGTGGCTAACCTGTTGTTAAACCAACAAGGCCATGCAGAGGAAAGTCCAAATTAGCAGTCATAAATATACATATCCTAGTGTGTCCGTGGTTAATAAAACCAATGTGAATAGCAATAGACGAATCACAAGTGAGAAAAAATAAGATGAAAAAAATATTTTTAGATGAAAAAAATCCAATATAGTGACAAAATTTCAGTGGAAAAACAGTAAAAAATATAAAAAAGTAAAAAACATCAAATAAAGTTAAAAAAATTACAAAGTCATAGTGAAAAACATAATTTATGCTTACCTGATAAATTTATTTCTCTTGTAGTGTATCCAGTCCACGGATCATCCATTACTTATGGGATATTAACTCCTCCCCAACAGGAAGTGCAAGAGGATTCACCCAGCAGAGCTGCTATATAGCTCCTCCCCTAACTGCCATTACCAGTCATTCGACCGAAAACATGCAGAGAAAGGAAAACCATAGGGTACAGTGGCGACTGTAGTTTAATGGAAAAATTACCTGCCTTAAAGTGACAGGGCGGGCCGTGGACTGGATACACTACAAGAGAAATAAATTTATCAGGTAAGCATAAATTATGTTTTCTCTTGTTAAGTGTATCCAGTCCACGGATCATCCATTACTTATGGGATACCAATACCAAAGCTAAAGTACACGGATGACGGGAGGGACAGGCAGGCTCTTTATACGGAAGGAACCACTGCCTGAAGAACCTTTCTCCCAAAAACAGCCTCCGAAGAAGCAAAAGTGTCAAATTTGTAAAATTTGGAAAAAGTATGAAGAGAAGACCAAGTTGCAGCCTTGCAAATCTGTTCAATAGAAGCCTCATTCTTTTCTTAAAGGCCCAAGTGGAAGCCACAGCTCTAGTAGAATGTGCTGTAATTCTTTCAGGAGGCTGCTGTCCAGCAGTCTCATAGGCTAACCGTATTATGCTACGAAGCCAAAAGGAGAGAGGTAGCCGAAGCTTTTTGACCTCTCCTCTGACCAGAATAAACGACAAACAGGGAAGACGTTTGTCGAAAATCCTTAGTTGCCTGTAGATAAAATTTCAGGGCACGGACTACATCTAGATTGTGTAGCAGACGTTCCTTTTTCGAAGAAGGATTAGGACACAAAGATGTAACCACAATCTCTTGATTGATATTCCTGTTAGTGACCACCTTAGGTAGGAACCCAGGTTTAGTACGCAGAACTACCTTGTCTGAATGAAAAATCAGATAAGGAGAATCACAATGTAAGGCAGATAACTCAGAGACTCTTCGAGCCGAGGAAATCGCCATTAAAAACAGAACTTTCCAAGATAACAACTTGATATCAATGGAATGAAGGGGTTCAAACGGAACCCCCTGTAAAACATTAAGAACTAAGTTCAAACTCCATGGTGGAGCAACAGTTTTAAACACAGGCTTGATCCTAGCTAAAGCCTGACAAAAAGCTTGAACGTCCGGAACTTCTGACAGACGTTTGTGTAAAAGAATGGACAGAGCTGAAATCTGTCCCTTTAAGGAACTAGCGGATAAACCCTTTTCTAAACCTTCTTGTATAAAAGACAATATCCTCGGAATCCTAACCTTACTCCATGAGTAACTCTTGGATTCGCACCAATATAAGTATTTGCGCCATATCTTATGGTAAATCTTTCTGGTAACAGGCTTCCTAGCCTGTATTAAGGTATCAATAACTGACTCAGAAAAACCACGTTTTGATAAAATCAAGCGTTCAATTTCCAAGCAGTCAGCTTCAGAGAAATTAGATTTTGATGTTTGAAGGGACCCTGGATCAGAAGGTCCTGTTTCAGAGGTAGCGACCAAGGTGGACAGGATGACATGTCCACTAGATCTGCATACCAAGTCCTGCGTGGCCATGCAGGCGTTATTAGAATCACTGATGCTCTCTCCTGTTTGATTCTGGCAATCAATCGAGAAAGCATCGGGAAGGGTGGAAACACATAAGCCATCCCGAAGGTCCAAGGTGCTGTCAAAGCATCTATCAGAACCGCTCCCGGATCCCTGGATCTGGACCCGTAACGAGGAAGCTTGGCGTTCTGTCGAGACGCCATGAGATCTATCTCTGGTTTGCCCCAACGTCGAAGTATTTGGGCAAAGACCTCCGGATGAAGTTCCCACTCCCCCGGATGAAAAGTCTGACGACTTAAGAAATCCGCCTCCCAGTTCTCCACTCCCGGGATGTGGATTGCTGACAGGTGGCAAGAGTGAGACTCTGCCCAGCGAATTATCTTTGATACTTCCATCATTGCTAGGGAGCTTCTTGTCCCTCCCTGATGGTTGATGTAAGCTACAGTCGTGATGTTGTCCGACTGAAACCTGATGAACCCCCGAGTTGTTAACTGGGGCCAAGCCAGAAGGGCATTGAGAACTGCTCTCAATTCCAGAATGTTTATTGGTAGGAGACTCTCCTCCTGATTCCATTGTCCCTGAGCCTTCAGAGAATTCCAGACAGCGCCCCAACCTAGTAGGCTGGCGTCTGTTGTTACAATTGTCCAGTCCGGCCTGCTGAATGGCATCCCCCTGGACAGATGTGGCCGAGAAAGCCACCATAGAAGAGAATTTCTGGTCTCTTGATCCAGATTCAGAGTAGGGGACAAGTCTGAGTAATCCCCATTCCACTGACTTAGCATGCACAATTGCAGCGGTCTGAGATGTAGACGTGCAAAGGGTACTATGTCCATTGCTGCTACCATTAAGCCGATCACCTCCATGCATTGAGCTACTGACGGGTGTTGAATGGAATGAAGGACACGGCATGCATTTTGAAGCTTTGTTAACCTGTCTTCTGTCAGGTAAATCTTCATTTCTACATAATCTATAAGAGTCCCCAAGAAGGGAACTCTTGTGAGTGGAAAGAGAGAACTCTTCTTTTCGTTCACCTTCCATCCATGCGACCTTAGAAATGCCAGTACTAACTCTGTATGAGACTTGGCAGTTTGAAAGCTTGAAGCTTGTATCAGAATGTCGTCTAGGTACGGAGCTACCGCAATTCCTCGCGGTCTTAGTACCGCCAGAAGAGCACACAGAACCTTTGTGAAGATTCTCGGAGCCGTAGCCAATCCGAATGGAAGAGCTACAAACTGGTAATGCCTGTCTAGAAAGGAAAACCTTAGATACCGGTAATGATCTTTGTGAATCGGTATGTGAAGGTAAGCATCCTTTAAATCCACTGTGGTCATGTACTGACCCTTTTGGATCATGGGTAAAATTGTCCGAATAGTTTCCATTTTGAACGATGGAACTCTTAGGAATTTGTTTAGGATCTTTAAATCCAAGATTGGCCTGAAAGTTCCCTCTTTTTTGGGAACCACAAACAGATTTGAGTAAAACCCTTGTCCTTGTTCCGACCGCGGAACCGGATGGATCACTCCCATTAATAAAAGATCTTGTACGCAGCGTAGAAACGCCTCTTTCTTTATTTGGTTTGTTGACAACCTTGACAGATGAAATCTCCCTCTTGGGGGAGAGAATTTGAAGTCTAGAAGGTATCCCTGAGATATGATCTCTAACGCCCAGGGATCCTGGACATCTCTTGCCCAAGCCTGGGCGAAGAGAGAAAGTCTGCCCCCCACTAGATCCGTTCCCGGATCGGGGGCCCTCGATTCATGCTGTCTTAGGGGCAGCAGCAGGTTTCCTGGCCTGCTTGCCCTTGTTCCAGGACTGGTTAGGTCTCCAGCCTTGTCTGTAGCGAGCAACAGCTCCTTCCTGTTTTGGTGCAGAGGAAGTTGATGCTGCTCCTGCTTTGAAATTACGAAAGGAACGAAAATTAGACTGTCTAGCCTTAGGTTTGGCTCTGTCTTGAGGCAGGGCATGGCCTTTACCTCCTGTAATGTCAGCGATAATTTCTTTCAACCCGGGCCCGAATAAGGTCTGCCCTTTGAAAGGTATATTAAGCAATTTAGATTTAGAAGTAACGTCAGCTGACCAGGATTTTAGCCACAGTGCTCTGCGTGCCTGAATGGCGAATCCGGAATTCTTAGCCGTAAGTTTAGTTAAATGTACTACGGCATCTGAAATAAATGAGTTAGCTAACTTAAGGGCTTTAAGCTTGTGTGTAATCTCATCTAATGGAGCTGATTCAAGTGTCTCTTCCAGAGACTCAAACCAAAATGCTGCTGCAGCCGTGACAGGCGCAATGCATGCAAGAGGTTGCAATATAAAACCTTGTTGAACAAACATTTTCTCAAGGTAACCCTCTAACTTTTTATCCATTGGATCTGAAAAGGCACAGCTATCCTCCACCGGGATAGTGGTACGCTTAGCTAAAGTAGAAACTGCTCCCTCCACCTTAGGGACCGTTTGCCATAAGTCCCGTGTGGTGGCGTCTATTGGAAACATCTTTCTAAATATCGGAGGGGGTGAGAACGGCACACCGGGTCTATCCCACTCCTTAGTAACAATTTCAGTAAGTCTCTTAGGTATAGGAAAAACGTCAGTACTCGCCGGTACCGCAAAATATTTATCCAACCTACACATTTTCTCTGGTATTGCAACTGTGTTACAATCATTCAGAGCCGCTAACACCTCCCCTAGTAATACACGGAGGTTTTCCAGCTTAAATTTAAAATTTGAAATATCTGAATCCAGTTTGTTTGGATCAGAACCGTCACCCGCAGAATGAAGCTCTCCGTCCTCATGTTCTGCAAATTGTGACGCAGTGTCTGACATGGCCCTAATATTATCAGCGTACTCTGTTCTCACCCCAGAGTGATCACGCTTACCTCTTAGTTCTGGTAATTTAGCCAAAACTTCAGTCATAACAGTAGCCATATCCTGTAATGTGATTTGTAATGGCCGCCCAGATGTACTCAGCGCTACAATATCACGCACCTCCCGAGCGGGAGATGCAGGTACTGACACGTGAGGCGAGTTAGTCGGCATAACTCTCCCCTCGTTGTTTGGTGAAATATGTTCAATTTGTACAGATTGACTTTTATTTAAAGTAGCATCAATACAGTTAGTACATAAATTTCTATTGGGCTCCACTTTGGCTTTAGCACATATAGCACAGATATCTTCCTCTGAATCAGACATGTTTAACACACTAGCAAATAAACTAGCAACTTGGAAATACTTTTCAAGTAATTTACTATAATATGAAAACGTACTGTGCCTATAAGAAGCACAGAAAAAGTTATGACAGTTGAAAATTAATAAACTGAAAAGTTATAGCATCAAATCTTTGTAAAAAACACAATTTTAGCAAAGGATTGCTCCCATTAGCAAAGGATAACTAACCCTGATAGCAGAAAAAAAAAAAAATACAGAAATAAACATTTTTTTTTTTTTTTTATATCAGTCAACTACAATCTCACAGCTCTGCTGTGAGTGATTACCTCCCTCAAAACAAGTTTTGAAGACCCCTGAGTTCTGTAGAGATGAACCGGATCATGCAGGGAAGACAATAAACTTCTGACTGAATTTTTTGATGCGTAGCAAAAGCACCAAAAAAGGTCCCTCCCCCTCACACATAACAGTGAGAGAGATCAGTAAACTGTCATAAATTAAATAAAACGACTGCCAAGTGGAAAAAAATAGTGCCCAAAACATTTTTTCACCCAGTACCTCAGAAAATTAAACGATTTTACATGCCAGCAAAAAACGTTTAACATTAATAAATTGAGTGTTATTAAAAAGCCTGTTGCTAGTCCCTGCAAATTAGGCTAAAGTTTTATGTATACAGTATAATTCCAGTGAAGTGCCATTCCCCAGAATACTGAAGTGTAAAATATACATACATGACAGCCTGATACCAGTTGCTGCTACTGCATTTAAGGCTGAGTTTACATTATATCGGTATGGCAGAATTTTCTCATCAATTCCATTGTCAGAAAATAATAAGCTGCTACATACCTCTTTGCAGATTAATCTGCCCGCTGTCCCCTGATCTGAAGTTTACCTCTCCTCAGATGGCCGAGAAACAGCAATATGATCTTAACTACTCCGGCTAAAATCATAGAAAAACTCAGGTAGATTCTTCTTCAAATTCTACCAGAGAAGGAATAACACACTCCGGTGCTATTATAAAATAACAAACTTTTGATTGAAGGTATGAAACTAAGTATAATCACCACAGTCCTCTCACACATCCTATCTATTCGTTGGGTGCAAGAGAATGACTGGTAATGGCAGTTAGGGGAGGAGCTATATAGCAGCTCTGCTGGGTGAATCCTCTTGCACTTCCTGTTGGGGAGGAGTTAATATCCCATAAGTAATGGATGATCCGTGGACTGGATACACTTAACAAGAGAAAGATAAATATTGGTTGGTGATTTAAATCCAATAAGGTTGAAAGAATCTTCAAAGGTTGTGTTCAACTATCTCCAAATGAAAATAAAAAACCTGTGAAAAAAATATATAACAGTGCTATAGGATATATTCACAATTAAGATCAAATGTAGGTAGTGAACTTACTTTGGTTAAGTCGATGCATTTCGGCCTCAATATAGGCCTTTATCAAGACTAATTAACCGAAGTAATCTGTGTCAATATAAAGGGTGTCCTAACCAATCAGTGTGTATCAATTGTGGCGCCAAAATTGACACACATTGATTGGTTAGGACACCCTTTATATTGACACAGATTACTTTGGTTAATTAGTCTTGATAAAGGCCTATATTGAGGCCGAATTGCGTTGACTTAACCAAAGTAAGTTCACTACCTACATTTGATCTTATTTGTGAATATATTCTATAGCACTGTTATATATTTTTTTCACAGGTTTTTTATTTTCATTTGGAGATACTTGAACACAACCTTTGAAGATTATTTAAACCTTATTGGATTTAAATCACCAACCAATATTTATCTTTTCACTATGACTTTGTAATTTTTTTCACATTTTTTTCACTTTATTGGACGTTTATTACTTTTTTATATTTTTATATTTTTTACTGTTTTTCACTGAAATTTTGTCACTATATTGGATTTTTTTGCATCTAAAAATATTTTTTTCATCTTATTTTTTCTCACTTGTGATTCATCTATTGCTATACACATTGGTTTTATTAACCACGGACACACTAGGATATTTATATTTAGGACTGTTAATTTGGACTTTCCTCTGCATGGCCTTGTTGGTTTAACAACAGGTTAGCCACTACCTCAAGATATCTATATTATTTGTTTTATTGTTTATGTTTAATTTTTTAAATATTTTATGCTACATGGATCCATGATATTATTGTATATTGTATTTATTTGCGTTATGTATTAAACTTAACATTTTTATATACTTCACATTCAAACTGTTTTAGTCTATCACTCCGCCACCTCAGCCTTTCTGGCGCTCGCCTCTCCACTACATTAACTCTCTAATAATATCCCCCAGACGATAAATGACAATTTCCTCCCTCTCCTGGCTGAGCTAAGAACCCTAAAGCACAAATGGAACTATAAATCTATGTTTCTGCAAGTTGTTTGCAATGAAAATTCAGTTGGCTAAAAATGAAAATCAGAGTGTTACCTGAGTTTATTAATTGTGAGTCTGAGCTACGGCCTGAGACTGAGACATGGAGAAACATGTTTACATGTTAAGTGTTCAATGTCAAAAGCTTTAGTAGTAGAGGTTCAATATCACAAGACATAAACAAAAGGTCAACGCAGGTAACTGTCAGATTGAGTTCTTAGTTTAGATTCATGTGCAACAGGTAAATACAACATTGAAGCATCTTCCAGAGTACTGTAAATTGTTTGAAGATTACTGCTATAGTTCATGGTTATTACAGCTTCAAGATCAAAGGCACTATGCTTTGAATACCATTCTTTATAGAAATCTTGTCTGTAAAGAGCATATAATGAATGGGATTTTTATAGTGGAGACATGAATATATCACATGGGTAACGTTGATTGCAGGTACTTATTTATTAATATATGTGTCCAATATCATTATTTAAATTATAGTAAAAACAGCTGTTTTAGTAGCAGCATCACTTTCACAGTTATATCACAATCCAATCACTGCTATTTAGTTCTGTGTATATTTGTTTGAATCGGCTAAACATATCAGTTATCTTTACCAGTGGCTTATAAGTAGGCTGACCATATTGCCGCTTTAAAAAGGGACACATATGAAAAATACATGTGTCAGGGCTGTTTTCAGGGCTGTTTAAAGAAATGGTTTTGTATAAGAACCCTCACATATGTATTTTTCATATGCGTTCCTTCTTAAAGCGGCAATATGGTCAGCCTACTTATAAGTAGATGAGGCTTGGAGGCCAGTAATCAGCGACTGCTTGTAACAAATCCCCACCTATCCACTAAAGAGACAGTGTTATTTTGTGCAGCACGCATATGAGATGTTTTCTTCTTTTCCTTTCATGAAATTAACCTATCTCTCTTTGTGTCTCTGGGTACATGAGTTGGAACAAACAGATATTACACTTTGCTGTACTGAGTCAGGGATCATTATCAAAAAGGCCCCAAGGCATTAAAATATGAACAAGAGATAGATGAAGACTGACTGCTTAGGAAGAAATGTTTTCTGAGGCAATCCTTGTTTTTCCTGTCTTATAAACATGTGTCTATAATACATGTACTATTAGATTTTCTCTAAGAACTCTGCCCTGCTGGTTAGAGGTTTTACTCCAGCCTATTTATTGCACAGAAAAAGAAAATTCAGATAAATGTAGGACTTTTTAAATCCAATACAAATATGGGAAAGTGTCTTGGTTAACAAAGCTAAGCAAGTCCACAATTCCCTTATCTTTACATTTCTTTTCACGGAAAACTGTGATTTTTTTTTCAAAAGATGTTATTACCAGTTTGTAGCAGCCCCTTCTATTTTGCTACAGAACCCAGGATATTCACAAAAATTAATCAGGAGCATGAATTAGTGAGAGTAAACTTTTTTTTTTATTGTTTGTTTATTGAAAGTTTCTCAGTTTACAACAACCTAAGTCCAACATGATTACATTAGTAGTGACACAATTTTACAATCTTAGAGTAGGAAAAGGTAGAATTAGATCAGCAGTTGCAAGTCACATTACATGGTTGCAATTGAAATAACTTTAAGAAGAGAGAAAAGTAAAGAAATCAATAAAAAGCGGGAAGAAGATCAAAGAAAAAGGGAAGGGAGGTTATAAGTATTCATATATCTGGACATTGAGAGTTTAAATAGTAAGCTTAAACATTCATGTATGAACTCTCGTAATTGTATGATATAATACAGATATAGAATAAATCGGTTGGTATTGTTTAATCTCTTTGTAATAAGGTACGAGTATTGACCCTGTCATATATGCAGTGTGAAGTGTTTTGGGGCTTGAATGTGAGGTGAAAGTGGGGCGGATATCGAGGTTTAAGGTCTTGTTTCCTATAAAAGCAGCATTTTATAGTAAAAGTCCAGTTTTTTAATGGTGAAGTAAAAGTATTTTTCCATTGTGATATTTTGTAAGAGTTGTGTTAGCCAGTCGAGAAAACATTTTTGTTTGCCCTTTATTTTGATGATGGACTAGTTAAAGCGCCAACAAGTCATGAGCACTGACATTTACAGAACAAATCTTCAAGTACTTGACTGGGTGAAAAAAAACTAATAAACAAGCTGCTTTCTTTAAGATTTACTACAGAGATTAAAAAACTAATAAATAAACATAAAAAGGTTATTACATTTTTGCAACAAATCAGATCATCCAAAATATCCAAAAGATTGAATAACAGTCACTGGCAGAAAGGTTGCTACCAAAACTTATAGCATAGACTGATGCAGTTCAGTTTCTTTAGGGACATAATTATAGTCAAAACATCAATACAGAGATGGCATAGGTGCCCCTCACTATCCAAAATGTATTTTAAAAAGATACTAAAATGTGGTAAGCCAACAAAACAGTAATACTGAGTAGCTATAATATATTTATGTATATATTAGACAATGTATAGTATGTGCATGTTCAGGATATGGAGTTAAGGGAACTCACAGATGCAAAATACCCATCTAGGTAGAAGGCAGTAGGTAGCCTTAGTACTTGCAATCACCTATCTAATGTGTGACTTTAAGGGTGCACCAGGTTCTAAAAGGGACTCTAGCACTATTATAGAAGAACACAGTTGAGTGAGTTACCCTTCTTGAAGTAGCAGAGGCCTCTATTTAAAATGAGGGGTCTCATGAGAACTTTGATCACTTGATATTGCAGAGTAGGCTTCCTGTTGCACCTCACAATATATAAAGAAACATTAGACTCTTAATTTGAAAATAGCAATCGTCTGCTTTTAAATGAATGGTCTTCTGTTCTTCCAGCTTTTAGATAATTGTCAAAACAAGGAAAACTACCTTAAAACTACATAGCAGAATATGTTCTATGTATTTATAAATATTTATTACTATATATATCTGTATATATCTATACATATATACAATCATGTGTGTGTATATATATATATATATA
The DNA here is from genome assembly GCF_027579735.1 of Bombina bombina. Taxonomy (NCBI): domain Eukaryota; kingdom Metazoa; phylum Chordata; class Amphibia; order Anura; family Bombinatoridae; genus Bombina; species Bombina bombina. The sequence goes on from NC_069499.1 coordinate 270,833,636, forward strand.
TATATATATAATTCTTTATTTATAAAGCGCCAACAGATTCCGCAGCGCTGCCCATGGGTACAAGGAAAAAAGTACAACGGAGAAACAATACAATAAGAGACAACATTTTACAGACAAATACAGGGGGGCATTGAGGGCCCTATTCCCATGAGAACTTACAATCTAGATGGGTAGGAGGATGAGAAACAGGAGGTGGGGACTGCAAAGGTGAGAATGATATTAGTGAGGAGATAGATGAGAGCAACTGTTAGTTAAGTTAAGTTCATTTGTTAATGAGTCGGGTGATAAGCTTCCCTGAACAAAAAAGGTCTTTAGGGAACGTTTAAAGGAGGAGAGGTTAGGGGAAAGTCTGACAGCTCAAGGAAGTGTGTTCCAGAGGGTTGGTGCCGCACGAGAGAAGTCCTGTAGTCTAGCATGAGAGGAGGTGATGGTAGAGGACACAAGAAGCAGGTCATTGTTGGATCTTAGAGACGGGCAGGAGTATATTTGTTGATGAGTGAGGACAGGTAGGGTGGGGCAGCATTGGTAAAGGCTTTTTAGGTCAGAGTGAGAATTTTGAATTTAATTCTGCTGTGAATGGGGAGGCAGTGAAGGGATTCACAAAGAGGTGCAGCAGAAACAGAGCGTAGAGAGAGGTGGATTAGCCTTGCGGATGCATTTAGGATGGATTGAAGGGGAGAGAGGCGGGAGAGAGGGAGGCCAAATAGTAAGTTATTACAGTAGTCAAGTCAGGAAATTACCAGGGAGTGGATTAGCTGTTTAGTGGTTTCAGCACTCAGAAACGGACACATTTTTGAGATATTCCATAGGTGGTTGCGGCAGGATGAAGAGAGCAATTGGATGTGGGGAATGAAGGACATATTTGAGTAAAGTGTGACTCTGAGGCAGCGGACTTGGGGTGATGGGGAGATAGTGGTGCCGCTAACAGTGATGGAAAAATTAGAAACTGGAGTAGAGTTAGAGGGGGGATTAGAAGTAGTTCGGTCTTGGACATGTTTATTTTTAGGTGGTGAGAGGCCATGCAGGAGGAAATGCCAGATAAACAGTCACTGGTGTGAGAATTGACAGAAGGAGAGAGTGCAGGGGTGGAAAGGTAGATCTGGCTATCATCAGCATAGAGGTGATAGTTGAAGCCATAGCTGTTGATGAGTTTACCCAGTGAAGAAGTGTATATAGAGAAGAGTAGAGGACCCAGGACAGAGCCTTGAGGTACTCCAACAGACAGGCAACGGAGAGGAGGAGTCACCAGCAAAAGAGACGGAGAAGGATCTGTTAGAGAGATAAAAGTGAATCCAGGAGAGGGCAGTGTCACAGAGCCCAAGAGAGCTAAGAGTCAGTTGGAAAAGGGGATGATCAACAGTGTCAAAGGCAGCAGAGAGGTCAAGTAGGATGAGTATAGAGTAGTAGCCTTTGTTTTTATCAGAAAGGAGATCGTTAGTAACCATGGTGAGGGCAGTCTCAGTTGAGTGTTGGGGATGGAAGCCAGATTGCAGGGGGTCGAGCAATGAGGACAGGAAATAGGCAATCAAAAGCAGTGATATGGGCCAGTAGTTTGAGAGTTAGGGTCAAGGGAGGGTTTTTTGAGGATGGGGGTGACCTTTGCATGTTTGAAGTAGGCAGGGAATGAGCCGGTAGAAAGGGATAGGTTGAATATATGAGTAAGAGTCGGAGTGAGGGTGGGAGACAGAGAAGGTATTAGATGTGAAGGAATAGGGTCAAGTGGGCAGGTAGTGAGGTGTGAGGAAGACAATATGGAAGCCACTTCACTCTCAGTGGTTGGGAGGAGGGTGTAGAGAGTGGCAGAGGGGGTGACTGGGAGCGAAGTTGGGAGATTGCAGGCTTGTGTTGGGAGGTTTCTTTGGATGGTAAGTGTTTTATTGAAAAAGAAGTCAGCCAGGTCTTGGACACTGAATGCAGATGAGGGGGATGGTGCAGGTGGGTAGAGGAGAGATTTGAAAATGGAGAAGAGTCTTTTAGGGTTTGAGGAGTGAGTGGATATAAGAGAAGTAGGTTTCCTTAGCTAGATGAAGGGCAGAGGTTTAAGAGTGAAGAATGAACTTATAGTGCATTAAATCAGGTTCAGAGCGGGATTTCCTCCAGGAACGTTCAGCAGTGCGGGAGCATTTTTGCAGGCGGCGTGTTTGCTGGGAGTGCCAGGGCTGGAGCTGACAACGTGGGGTTTTGCGAAGTTGGGGCAGGGCGAGAGTGTCAAGTGCAGAGGAGAGGGTATTGTTATAGTGGGTTATAGCAAGGTCAGGGCAGGAAATCGTGGAAGTGTGGGGGAGGCGTATTTGAATAAGGTTGGAGAGTTGGGGTGGGTCTACAGTGTGCAGATTTCTACAGGTGCGGGAGCGAGGTTGGGAAGTAGCTTTAGTTTGTATATTAAGATTAAAGGTGAGCAGATGGTGGTCTGAGATGGGAAATGGGTGACAGGCAACATCAGAGATAGGAGAATACCAGATCAATAGAGTGTCCATCGCGGTGGGTAGGGAATAGGGTGGATTTTGAGAGGCCAAAGGAATTAGTGAGGAGGAGTGAGAGAAGTTTAGCGGCAGCAGGGGCAGATGGGTTGTCAATGGGGATGTTGAAGTCCCCCAGAATTAGAGTAGGTGTATTTGTAGAGAGAAAGTAAGGAAGCCAGGCAGCAAAGTTGTCAAGGAATTGGAAGGTTGGTCCAGGTGGGCGATAGATAACTGCCACTCTGAGAGAGAGGGGGGAGAACTTCAAAGGAAGAAAAGGAGAGAGATGGACATGGAGATATACATTGTACCATAATACCATCAGATGTGTAGAAATATGTATTTATGAATAAATAGAACACATTCTGCTTAAGGCAGAGCATCGGAATGTGAAATAATCATATTTTCATGTTTGGTTAGCGGACTTGAGAATATGTGATTAGGTTTGCGCTCGAATAGAGTGTTGGGTTTTTTCTACAATTTTTTGCTCCATTGACTTCATTGAATAGGTTATTGCGCACACAATATTCTAACTTCAGCATTTTACACGTGGACGGTTAGCGCGCAAGTGAAAACAGTTTACTTTCAACATATAATACAAGCGCAACACGACGCACGCAAAGAGCTTCTAACACAGTTGCTCGAGCGGGAGCGTTAAATAGCGCTCCTCTTGTAAATCTAGCCTAAATGTGTGAAATCTATATAGCATGAGTTTTGGTGGAAGTAATATATGTTTGATGTTTTTTTAAACTATTTTTTACTTTGTTAAAGGGCTATGATACCCAAATGTTGAAATACTAGAAAGTGATGCAGCATAGCTGTAAAAATCTGACTAGAAAATATAACCTGTACACCTCTATTTAAAAAAGAAAGATATTTTACCTCTAAATGTCCTAAGTATTCACACCCCATTGTAAAGGAATTTAAGCAGCTAATCAGTATGCCTGCCCAGGACCTGTGCCTCATGCACACTAATGTTATGTCCCTATTCAAGAATTCACAGAATAAGCGTATATGCATTTGTGATTGACTGATGGCTATCACATGGTATGTGTATGCATTTGTGATTAGCTGATGGCTGTCACATTGTACAGGGGGAGTGAAAATAGACATAACTTTTAAAATTGTCAGAAAAAGAATCTACTATTCATTTGAAGTTCAGACTAAGTACTATTGCATTGTCTTGTTATCTTGCATTTGTTGATTATGCAAATCTACAGTGTTGACTTGTCCTTTAAAGGGACAGTTTACTCAAAAAAATTCTCCCCTTTAATTTGTTCCCAAAGATCCACTTTACCTGCTGGAATGTATTAAATTGTTTATAAGTATTTCCATTACCCTTATATTGGCATTTGAAATAGTTTATGTAGCCTGTGGTATCCACACCTATCCTTAAAGTTTTTGGCCTCGAGGCCAAGCTGTGTTAACACAGCCAGTAGAACAAATTACAAAGGTAATACAATGTTAATTTTCCATTGTTCTCTCCAAGTATTGGTGATTAGTTTATGGACAGATATAAGATAAAGAAACAGGTATATGTACACAATGTGATAAAGTAATGAGATCTGATTATACCTACAAGCTCAACCCATTTTATTAGGTTGTGGCTTCAAAACACAAAATCAGCTAATTCATATACAAAAATAAACCTTAAAAAAGCAAATCTCATTAATGTTATACTCTGCAACTGGTAGAGAAAGTAATTGGAAACACATTAAGGGATAAAACAATTTTATAGTATACTGTCCCTTTAAGTAAGTTTACTATGAAATTTCATGAGCATTAAGTGAAATCTCATGAGATCACAGTAAAAGAGTTCATGACCTCAGCACTGCTCATGCTGACTGGCTGCTGTTTATTTCTTCCTTTCTTTTTTTTTTTACCTGCAGCTGAGCAGTAACTGAAAGATAACTTTTTACACAGCACTTACTCTAGTGAGCTGAGGAAATTGTGAGGTAAAATCTCTTCCTTTTTTACATAGAGATGCTCAGGTGATATTTTCCTGTCAGCTTTCTACAGTTATGCTGCTCTACTTTCAAGTGATTTAACATATGAGCATTATGTCCCTTTAAGTAAGTTTGGAACATGGAGGGGTTTGGGAAGGAGCATGCACACATTGTCAAACTGCATTGTCAGCTTTCTTTGAAAATTGCAAGATGATACAAATATATACGGTATGTATCTTATCATTTTCCATTTGTAGTTTTTGTTGTTGTTTTGTTTGTTTTTAAAGCAAGGGGAACTGATGCTAAATGTGGATCCATAGAATATTTAGGAAATAATGATTCCCATGCTGTTTTTACCCTGCACACTATGGGGCCTACTTATCATATGTCTGTCGGACCTGATCCGACAGTGCGGATCAGGTCCGACAGACATCGCTGAATGCGGAGAGCAATATGCTCTCCATATTCAGCATTGCACCAGCAGCTCTTGTGAGCTGCTGGTGCAACGCCGCCCCCTGCAGACTCGCGGCCAATGGGCCGCCAGCAGGGAGGTGTCAATCAACCCGATTGTACTCGATCGGGTTGAATTCCGGCGATTCCTGTCCGCCTGCTCAGAGCAGGCGGACAGGGTTATGGAGCAGCGGTCTTTGTGTTTCTGGCGAGTCTTCACGGGCCGGCAAGCTCCGTTCCGAGCTTGATAGATAGGACCCTATAACTAAAATAATGTGTCACAACTGTGGACCCCTTAGGTGCTTTCACTGATGTCATGGGCATTATTGGAAATACAATCTGGTATACAATTTTCCTAATAAAATAGATTATTTTGCTGAATCTGCTGTAGCTGTAAACAGCTATGTTTCATATTTATACTTTAATAAGTGTGGGATCCAATAAACTATCATGTGCTGCTAACAATTTGGTTTCTACAGCTTTTTTTTTTATTTTTAAACCAATCATCAAATTCCTGTAACAGACCAGATTTAAAGGATTTTTTTACCTGAGTACAATTAAGTCAGTTACAATAGTTGAGTCATTAATCAACTCAAGCAGGTAAAGCTTAAAATCGGCCTTTTAAGAGCTAGCAAACCCTTATCTACAGCACCAGCAATCAACTGGTAGATTAAACAGCTGCTCATGCCCTTATAGTCTATACAGCACATCCTGGCTGAAACAACATGGAGATTAGCTGCCTACATCTTCCTAAAAAATAATCTATAGTACAGGTTTCTGAATACCCTTTTATAAAAACTGACAGAAGCTGGTGTTTTTAGTAGTATAAAAAACTAATTATAACTCGTATCTACATGCACTAAGAACAAAGGAACATTTTACTAAAATAAAATGGTTTGTTATTATGCCGGCAGCTGTTTACGCTCCTTTAACTTTCTAGTAACAATCAGCAGAAGAAACTTGTTTATGTATTGACACTCAAGATCTGAGTATGTAATAACGTACTCAACCACTGGTTGCAAACTAAAAGCTGTGTAAGTCTCATGTTAATATAATAATAATTAAAATTGGCTTAAAGACTTAATACAACTGATGCCTTTTCTCTTTTTTTATTTCATTGCATAATTCTGTATCCAAGCTTTAACCTTTCCTTTCCCTCCCATAATTATTTGTGTTCTGTTCAAGCAAGTAATACGTAGCCAGTTTTACTGGTTTCCTCTTGTATCGCCCATGGTTTGTCTACTGGTTCAGAAAAGGTTTATATCTGAATACAGTAAGCACAGATTAACCATAGTCCTAAAACAGGAACCATTCTGTCTGTACTACTGCTTGCTTTACATTTCCCAGGCACTGAGGCCTCCTCAACCTTCCCCCATTTATTACCATGGACATACCACCTGTATCATTTCCCTCCCTTGCATGGTCACTGTATGCATGCAAAACATACACAATTATTTAGGGTGTTGACCAAGAAAATGTAAACATTAAGCTGGTCTGTTTTATTATGATTATATATTATTTCCCAGCACACTTTACATTCTTGCTTAGACAGAGCCAGTCCCTTATTAGTGGTTGCAGTACGAGGAGAGATCATGTTTATGAATGATTGTGTACCTCAGAAATGGTGTTTGTTCCAATTTTACCTTATTAGTAGATTGTGTTACTTTTTAATGGGGCAGCATACTCATAGTACAAGGTATAAGCTTACAGAAATATCTTCAAAAGATGACTCATAGAAAGAAGAGGCCTCTGACGTCTTGAAAGCTTATGCAATGCAATACTTTGCATAGTTCCATTAAAAGGTATCACAATCTACGGAAAAAAATGTTCTCTCTGGAAATCAATGCAACAATAACCCCTTTTCCTTTCATTTGTCCAAGGACAGTGCCATTTACTGTGCAGTTACCATTAGCAAAACTGTTCCAGATTCACAACTACTAAAGGAAGGCGCAGTGACTGCTGGAATGGGTATAATATATTAAATAACCAAAAGTGTGTATAATGTTTCACCAAAAGTTAATTACCCACCTAAAGTAGCTCTAATATATAAGGGCAATGATCTATATATACTGAAAGAATCCAATGTTCTTGTTAAAGGGTTTGAGTATTAATAAGAAATAGATTAAATTGAAAAGTTCAGACGCTAATATTGTCATATCCAATACTATTAGATACTCATATTTCATACAAAATACTATTTAAAAGTACTATCAAAATTGAATAAAAATTCAATAAAAATTCCTAATGATGTCCTCCATAATTGAAATAAAAATAACAATGACAACAAAATAACTATACAATATAAGTATTTAATCTATTAAAAATAATTTATCCTTACAAGTAAAATTAAATTCTAAAATGATACATATTATCATACACCGGTGTATCCATTCATACTACATATAGTTATTTTGTTGTCATTTTATTTTTATTTTCATTTCAATTACGGATGTCAGGCACAGCTAAGAAAGAAAAAAATGTGTGCAGCTTAGTTATTTGGACCACAACTGCTGGGAATGAAAAAACAATAAAAATTGTATGGTTGTTTGCAACAGAGTGATAAGGTAAAACAAAGATTAGGAGTTAGGCAGCTATGTAAAACCTTATTCCTTATTGCAATGTTTTAATATACAGGCAGTAATTGAGCATATTCCCTATGGCTGCCACATGTGTCTGGGTAGTCACTGTGAGAAAGTAAATGCAGCAGGGATATGCTCAGATAAACCTGAGATTTTACCATTAATGAAGGAAAAAATAAATAAGCAAGGAAAAAATGGTACTATGATCATAGAAAAAAAATAAGCAATTGCTATTGTGTACAGAGTTATGGTAAAACAGCAGGATATGAGGGAATGAAAATAAAAGTCACAGAAAAATAACAGCAGCAACTGAGATACTAATCTTAGAGTATAGCAGCAAAGTAAAATACAGAGACTGGCTTACCCCTAACAGGACTGTTATAATGATAGTTGCAAACACCGGGTTGTAATGGCGACTTGCCAGAGGGAGCAGGGAAGCTCAGTAGCAGCTGGCTGATGACGTCACAGCATGAGGAAGTGGAGCTCAGTGAAACTTGAATCCTAAGGCCGGTGAGCTGCAGGGGAAACTGAGTTAGAGGTAAAGGTATGAATGAGGCTTTTGAAATAGCTGAATCTTCTTGAGGGAGAAGCAGGCAGGAAGGAGAGGATGACAACAAAAATCCAGCTAGCAGGTGTAGAGGAATCCAACAAACAGAAGTAGTAAGGTAAATCTTACAGAGAGCAGGCTCAGGTTAAGGTTTAAGACAAACTTCAATACTAAGCAATGTGAAAATGCTGGGAGGGGCCTTAAATAGGTTGATGTTAATGAGAGCAGGATGCTTTAAAGGGACAGTGCAGAGAAATAAGTAACCATTATCCTGACAGAATCCCCCCTCCAAGGAGCCACTCCAGAGGCTCAAGGCCCAGGACGATCCGGATGTCTTTGGTGGAAATGAGATATCAAACGAGGAGCGGATATGTTGGTAGCTGGTTCCCAGGAATCATCATCTGTAGAGAAACCCTTCCAACGAACAAGATATTCAATACGTCCCCTACGGAAACGGGAATCCAGGATTGAGTGAACTTCATACTCCATTTCAGGGTCGAGAGAAATAGGTGGAAGAGACGTTTGTAAAGAGAAATCCCTGAGATCCTTATAGGGTTTGAGAAGGGATACATGGAATGTGGGATGAACTCTTAAATTATCGGGTAATTTAAGCCGGACAGCATTGGCATTAATGACAAGTTCAACAGGGTATGGACCAATGAACAAAGGAGAAAGTTTTTTCGAAGGGGTTTTCAAACTTAGGTGTTTGGTGGATAGCCAGACTAGATCACCTTTGGTGTAGACAGGAGGTGGAGTTCTGCGGCGATCATAATACTGTTTCTGGAGTTGTTTTGCTGCTATGATGTTGGACTCGATGGTTTTAAAGTTGGAAGAGATGGAATTAGACAAATCTGATATACTAGATACTGGAACAGTAGAAGATGGTAGGATGTGAAACTTGGGGTGAAAACCGTAGTTTGCGAAGAAGGGAGTTTGACCAGTAGTGGAATGAATAGTGTTGTTGTAACAAAATTCAGCGTAATGCAGGAAGTCACTCCAAAGATGTTGTTGAGAGGAACAGAAGAGTCTTAAAAATTGTTCCAACCACTGGTTACAACGTTCAGTTTGACCATTACATTGCGGGTGGTAAGCAGTAGTCAACTTTCTCTCAACAGATAAAGTTTTACAGAAATGGTACCATAGTCTGCTAGAAAATTGACTGCCACGATCACTGAGGATTGAAGTGGGAAGTCCATGATACTTAACAATATGTTTTAGAAGCAAATGTACTGTCTCCAAAGCGGTAGGAAGTTTGGAGAAGGGGATGAAATGGCACATCTTCGTGAAGAGATCTACAACGACAAGGATGGTGGTATTCTTTGAAGAGACTGGCAAATCTACAATAAAGTCTAAAGCAATCTCAGACCATGGATTCTTTGGAGTAGGCAAAGGCAAAAGCAACCCATAGGGAGAGTGTTTATCCCTTTTTGAAATGGTACAATTAAGACAAGAGTTTATATAGTCCTTAACTTGAGTTGCCATATGAGGCCACCAGTAATCTCTTTTTACTAGATCCAGAGTTTTATGGATACCTGGATGACCAGCTAGAGGTGAATCATGTACAGATTGAAGGAGAATGAGTCTGAGGGAAGGTGGAACATATATCTTTGAATCATGAGAATAAAGTCCTTGAGTATTAAGTTGAAGAAGGTGTAATGGCTTTGTAGAGTCGGCCAACTGTTCCTTTTTAAGGTTAGATGAGACTTCAAGAGTAAAAGAAATGAAGTTTTCTTTTGGTATGATGGATTGGTCAGTCGTTTGATGTGGAAGATTTGTGGGTAACCGGGATAGTGCGTCGGCTTTTTGGTTCTTTCCAGCAGGATGGTATGTGATGAGGAAATTAAAACGAGAGAAAAAGAGATTCCAGCGAACCTGTCTTGCTGACAAGGTTCTAGTGGCCTTCAAGTACTGCAGGTTCCTATGATCTGTATAGATGAGTGTAGGAATGGAAGTACCTTCAAGGAGGTGTCGCCAGTGTTCCAGGGAGAGTTTTATGGCTAAGAGTTCTTTGTCACCAATAGGATAGTTTTGTTCCGCACTATTCAAAGTTTTGGAGTAAAAAGCCACAGGATGTAAAGGTTTTGACAGGTTTTCTCTTTGAGAGAGAACAGCGCCAATAGCAGAATTTGAGGCGTCCACCTCAAGAACAAATTGTAGATTAGGGTCAGGAAAACGGAGTATTGGTGCTGAAGTGAACTTTTGTTTGAACAAATCAAAAGCGGATTGTGCTTCTTTAGTCCATGTGAAATGTGAATTATTTTTTGTTAGAACAGTTAAAGGAAGAGCAAGTTTGGAGAAATTTTTAATAAATTTGCGGTAGAAATTCGCAAAACCCATGAAGGACTGAACTTGACGTTTAGTTGTTGGTATGGGCCAATTTAAAACTGCATCAACCTTTTTTTGTTCCATATGGATACCTGAAGGAGAAATTTCATATCCCAGAAAGGATATGGTCTGTGAATTGAACAGGCATTTCTCAGCCTTAGCATACAAGTGGTTACCTCTGAGCCTTGATAAAACTTGTCTAACATGGGAAATGTGTTCCTGATAGGTCTTGGAATAAATTAAAATATCATCCAGATAGATGACAATAAAGACATCTAATATGTCCCTAAAAATGTCATTAATTAAGTGCTGGAAAGTTGCGGGCGCGTTGCAGAGCCCAAAAGGCATCACGACGTATTCGAACAATCCGTATCTTGTTCGAAACGCCGTGAGCCACTCATCTCCAGATCTAATTCGGATGAGATTATAGGCTCCTCTTAAGTCCAATTTAGTGAAAAATTTTGCTCCCTCCAACCTTTCAATTAACTCCGGGATGAGGGGTAAAGGATATCTGTTTTTTACTGTAATTTTATTTAGTTGTCTGTAGTCTACGATTGGCCTTAATGAGCCATCCTTATTTTTAACAAAAAAAATCCCAGCACTAGCTGGAGAGGTGGAGGGACGGATGAAACCTTTCTTTAGATTTTCATCTAAGTAAGATTTAAGGTGTATTAACTCTGGGTTTGAGAGTGGGTAAATATGACCCGTGGGGATCTCAGAGCCAGGTATGATCTCAATAGGACAATCATACTTCCTGTGAGGAGGAAGATTGTCGCACTGGGTTTTGCTGAATACATCTGCATAATCCTTATAAACCTCAGGAATTTGAATTGTCTCATTGGATTCAGTGGTTTGCAAAATAGTAGCTGGGAAACAAGTAGTAGAGCAGAATGTAGAATTAAATGTGACTGTTGAGGTAGACCAATTTACTTCAGGATTATGAATTCGGAGCCAGTTTATACCTAGAACTATGGGTGAAATAGGGGATGATATTACATCAAATGACAAATACTCCCTATGGTGGTCTTGGGTAACAACAAGTAAGGGTATTGTTTGATATTTAACTGGACCTGATGTGATTGGATTACCATCTATTCCACGTAATAACACAGGAGACCTTTTTTGCACAAGTGGAATTTTATTGAATTTAGTGAATACAGTATCTATGTAAGATGCTGTAGCTCCTGAGTCAATAATCGCGGGAGCGTTGATTCGATGTGACTCCCACTGTAAAAGAAGAGATAAATTTAGGTAAGGGAGAGCATGATCCTGAGTGGTACAACAAAAAGGTTCTTTATACATCTTACCCTTGTTTTGTTTCAGGAGGGAAGGACAGTCCCTGACAGTGTGTTTGTCTGAAGCACAGTATAAACAGAGGTTATTAACCCTTCGTCGGATCTTCTCCTCAGGGGTTAATGGTCCCTTTATAAAACCTATATCCATAGGTTCAGCAGTTGATTTGCTGGGGCTGGGTGTATTTTGTTTCTTTGCAGGATATTCATGAAATGATCTCTCCTGCTGTCTCTCTCTCAGTCTTCTGTCTATAGTTATGCTAAGTGACATTAAATCCTCAAGAGTATGTGGTAGTTCAGATCTAGACAACTCATCCTTAATTCCTTCTGAAAGGCCTAATCTAAACTGATTTCTCAGTGAAAGGTCATTCCATTGAGTGTCTTTCGCCCATTTTTTAAATTCGGCAATGTAATCTTCAACTACTCTTTTCTTTTGTTTCAAGCCTCGCATTGCAGTTTCAGCAGTAAGCTGTTTATATGGATCCTCATATAGCTGACCCATAGCAGAAAAAAAACTTTCCAACGAATTAAGTATATCATCGTTATTCTCGAAGTAAGTGTTGGCCCATGTGCGGGGCTCACCTCTCAAATAGGATATAACTGTGAGTACCCTTGCTCTATCAGTGGGATAGGTATGAGGTTTGAGGGAGAACATAAGCAAACAAGCATTCTTGAAATCTCTATACTCAGATCTCTCACCACTAAATTTTTCTGGTGTACTAACCTGTGGTTCTAATATAGGTACTCTCTTATCAACCACATCCCTGATATAAGCTTTTAAAGTATCATTTTCTGTTTTCAGAGAATTAACAGCTTCAGTTAATAAATCAACCCTCTGTGTGATATTTTGCACATGTGCGTTCATTCCAGCTGGGTCCATATTAAGGCTTAGTATTATGTCAGGCACAGCTAAGAAAGAAAAAAATGTGTGCAGCTTAGTTATTTGGACCACAACTGCTGGGAATGAAAAAACAATAAAAATTGTATGGTTGTTTGCAACAGAGTGATAAGGTAAAACAAAGATTAGGAGTTAGGCAGCTATGTAAAACCTTATTCCTTATTGCAATGTTTTAATATACAGGCAGTAATTGAGCATATTCCCTATGGCTGCCACATGTGTCTGGGTAGTCACTGTGAGAAAGTAAATGCAGCAGGGATATGCTCAGATAAACCTGAGATTTTACCATTAATGAAGGAAAAAATAAATAAGCAAGGAAAAAATGGTACTATGATCATAGAAAAAAAATAAGCAATTGCTATTGTGTACAGAGTTATGGTAAAACAGCAGGATATGAGGGAATGAAAATAAAAGTCACAGAAAAATAACAGCAGCAACTGAGATACTAATCTTAGAGTATAGCAGCAAAGTAAAATACAGAGACTGGCTTACCCCTAACAGGACTGTTATAATGATAGTTGCAAACACCGGGTTGTAATGGCGACTTGCCAGAGGGAGCAGGGAAGCTCAGTAGCAGCTGGCTGATGACGTCACAGCATGAGGAAGTGGAGCTCAGTGAAACTTGAATCCTAAGGCCGGTGAGCTGCAGGGGAAACTGAGTTAGAGGTAAAGGTATGAATGAGGCTTTTGAAATAGCTGAATCTTCTTGAGGGAGAAGCAGGCAGGAAGGAGAGGATGACAACAAAAATCCAGCTAGCAGGTGTAGAGGAATCCAACAAACAGAAGTAGTAAGGTAAATCTTACAGAGAGCAGGCTCAGGTTAAGGTTTAAGACAAACTTCAATACTAAGCAATGTGAAAATGCTGGGAGGGGCCTTAAATAGGTTGATGTTAATGAGAGCAGGATGCTTTAAAGGGACAGTGCAGAGAAATAAGTAACCATTATCCTGACAACGGAGGACATCATTAGGAATTTTTATTGAATTTTTATTCAATTTTTATTTAATTTTGATACTACATTTAAATAGTATTTTGTATGAAATATGAGTATCTGATAGTATTGGATATGACAATATTAGCGTCTGAACTTTTCAATTTAATCTATTTTTTAGAGTAATATTCAAACCCTTTAATAAGAACATTGGATTCTTTCAGTATATATAGATCCTTGACCTTATATATTAGAGCTACTTTAGGTGGTTAATTAACTTTTGGTGAAACATTATACACACTTTTAGTTATTTAATATATTATACCCATTCCAGCAGTCACTGCGCCTTCCTCTAGTAGTTGTGAATTATTATTTACAAATTAATTTTGGGATAATTTGTATATATATAGGAGGCAGAGCTTGGGTTTCATTATAGGATAGTAATTCCCCAACCCACTTGCTACTGTTTTACAGATTGCTCTGTAATAATTATGCTGCTTAGGAATAGGCAACACTTAATCTAACCACCTGATCACAGTGGTTTGAGACAGTTTTCCTATATCTATGCTGAAAAAAGTAAATGTTCTAATGGTTTCTACTTAAACAATTCTACTGAGATCCTTCTGTACAGTCTGACGCTATTAGGGATATATTCTTTGTATTTTATAGATATATATTTATTGGAGAATTTGAGAAGAAGGCTCACTGGTTTATCCCAAAACCTTCAGAGCCTCTCATCACTAGGTCATTGTTAGTGGCTGTTTCTTTGCATATAAAAAACCCCCACATGATCTTGAAAGGTTGCTCTGCAACTCACGGAATGCTAGGAAGTAGTCTCTAATAAATTCACCAGCCATATCATAGGCACTGTTATACATGACTGTATTCAGTTAGAAAAGGAGTTGCTTAATCTCTTTATCGTCTCCCAGAAACCTAAGAAAACTGATGAGGAAGAAGAAGAGGAAACCGAGAAGAAGCCAGATCCTCTTCATCAGATTATTTTACACTTCAGTCGCAATGCTCTCACTGAAAGGAGGTAACATATTAACACATGCAGAGGAAAGGATGCAAGAAGCATATCAGTTTCCTTCATTTATATCCACTTAAAATTAGTTTCTAATTATTGTAGGTAGATTTATTGGGGCATTCGAAAGTAAAAAAAAAGCCCTACTTTATTATATAATTTTATTTTTATACATATTAAGCCCCTACAAAAGTGTTAACTACATAGTATATTTTGTGCTTCTGTGCCATTTTAGATAAGGATACAACAGTTGAGCAAATAAGAAGCAGACATACATGCATATGGTACAATCACTGGCTGTATCCCTCATCTCGCCAGACTGGGGGTGTTGCAGGAGTGCCACTTTGACTATGTGTTGTACCATTTAAAGAAATTAAACACATAGTCAATGAAGGAAATGTGTGTAAAACTAAGACACTGATACAATGCAGCATTTTAATTTTATGCTAGAATGTCCCTTGAATGTTTAGCATTACACATATAGGGCCTGATGATCTAAAGCTCTCTGCTCGGGGGAGATGATATAAAACGATCCTCCAGCACTGCAAGATCCTTAGTGCAATTCTTCCAAGGTAGATTTTGCTATATTTCTTCAAGAGGCGTTCCTTGCATTTCTGTATGTTAAGCCCTGTGCAATATAGTTTTGCTGCATATACTCTTTTTGCTTTGTATTTTATATTACTTTACACTTCAGATTAAGTTTTATTACATTAAAACTTTGCACTTTCTATTTTGTATTTTATTTTGTATACAGCAGCTGGTGAGATAATTCAATGAGACTTGTGAGAGAGCTTCAAACATACCATGGGAACGTCACTGTTCAGCCCAAGGAATTCCCTGTCCCTCCCACATTTTAAAGCTGTTTTATTTTTACAATAGTAAAAATACAAAGTGCTATGTAAATTGTAAAATATACGCAGTAATATACAAATTATGATTGTTATTTGTTAAAGTGACACAGAAACTTTCAAAACATAATCAGAATTTGTAAAATCACAGCTGGATTTAATTATAAATGTAATAAAATAGAACATAGAAAGTGCAAAGCTAAATGTAATAATCTGATGTGTAAAGTAATATAAAATACAATGCACAAAGTGTAAGTGTAACATATCATGCAGTACTATATTGCACTGGGCTTGTCTCTCCTTCAGATACAGAAATGAGAAAGATCTCACAGAGTTTCACCCTTTTTCTTTGAGCATTCAGTGAGTTCATCCCCTATGAAGGCTGCACTACAATATGTTTCAAAGCTGGGGAATCTTTGATCATCAGGCCATAGGGAGAAACTGAGTTGTGCCCTATATGTACAAGTGTTATAGCCCAGTATTCCTAACAGTATTTTCTTTACAGTAAATTGGAGGATGATCCTTTATATACCGCATATGCAGCAATGATGGCAAAGGTAAGTGATCCAAAAATATGTTTATTCCAAACCCTAGGTTAGATTCAGAAAAAAAATGTTCTCTTAGTAAATCTGAGCCAACATCTATTTACTCTGTCAACTAAAATATGGCTTAACAATTGAATTTCATTAAAATCCATAAAGTAGTAGTGATGAATTTAGGGATCTGCTCAGGGCCGCCACTAAAAATTTTGGGGCCCATGACTTAACCATTGATCAGGCCCCCCCCCCTCCTTTGACATGTGCAATTTTTGACCAAGTGACTAAAACGTATATGCACTTTATTCTTAAGTGTCTATTTAAACTTGGAAATGTTGTAAAGTTAGTAACATACACTGAAACACACACACACTCACACATAAGGATTCACATATAGACACTCTAGCATACATGCAAAGAAACTCAGACACAGACACCCAAACAGACACTCAGCACTTGTTTACATTGACCTGACAAGTAATGAGGTAAACTACAGTTTTGTAAGAAAAGGAGATTTAGAAAACAAAATATGGAGTTCTGATTATCTTTTTGTAAAGGAAGATGCCAACTAAATGATGACAACAGCATGCAGTGGCTGAAAGGAAGGGCCCTGAACTGCCTAAAAAATAATTTACAGGTTAAATGGTAGATTGGTGACTTCCGAAAAGGTCTCATTAGTCTCAAAGTCTGTAGAAAGATGTGAATAATCAGTAGTAAGGTCAAAATGTCCTAAAAAGGAACAGACAATGGACACACACACAAACTCAAACTTGCACATACACCCAAGGAAACACCAACAGAGACAGCCTCAGAAAACACACAAAGACATACACACACACACACAGAGACACACACAGAAAACACACAAAGACATACACACACACAGAGAGACAACCACATAAAACACAAAAAGACATACATACACACACCCTCACTGAGACATTCACAGAAAACACAAAAAGACATACACACACCCTCACAAAGACACCCACAGAAAATACAAACACTCACAGAGACATCAACAGAAAACACAGACATACACACCCACCCTCACAGAGGCATCCAGAGAAAATACATAAAGACAAACACACGCCCACCCTCACAGAGACACCCATAGAAAAAGCTCAAAGACATATGCACACACCCTCACAGACATCCACAGAATATGCACACAGACATTCACACCCACCCTCAAAGAGATACCAACAGAAAAAAATGCATACACACTCATAGAGACACAAACCAAAGCACAAAGACATAAACACAGACACCCACAGAAACACTCACAGGAGGAAACATTTATGCACCTTGCATCCCTTAAATCAACAGTGTGTGACATGCATGATAAATAAAAATGCAGAAATTAAGAGATCACTTTTTAAAGAATCATATTTGTAAATGTGCAAACAAAAATAATTCTGTGAATTCAAAATTGTACATTAATGATCTGGGTAGATGGCTAGATGAAGAAAAGTACTTTTAAAAGTTTGACGTATGTTTGTTTGATATTTTCCCCATTTTCCCCAACCAAGAACACCACTTCAAATATAGTGTACAAATGTTCCCATCTGTCAGCTGTACTTGTGGATTTTGAAAATGCTGTACTCTATATGGTCTTGGTGGAACCATACGCTGTGGTACTCATACCATTAGATCTGGTTAAATGCAGGATTTAAGCTTGTTGGTATGCATTTCAAAATTAAGTCAGCTGTAGTGTAAACTGAACAGTTTTAAGTTAACCTGTCTCATTTCCAATACTGAGCAATCTTAGTCTGAGAGTATAACATGTTATGCAGATGTAAAAATCTTAGATAAAATGCCTCCTTTTATCTGGAAAGTCCTTGCATAAAGGAGCAGTAAACTGGAATGTAATATATATAATTTGTGTATTGAGGAGGAAACATTTCTGCATGGTTTTAAATATAGAATTTCTACAGCATTGTCAAATAATCATAAATACACTGCTGCTAAAAAAATGTGTTTCTATGGACCCCTGGCCCCACCATACAACTACTACCACACTGGAGTTACAATCTTAAATTGCACAAAGAAATAAAAAACATTTGCTAAGTAATTCCTACCTCCTCTGCAAATGAAAGTGATCAGCCGTCGGACTCAGGCACACACTGTACAAACAAAGTGCCAAGTCTGTCTCACGCTGTGCATAGTGGTTTAGTGCACACTCAGAAATCCTCTCAAATGCTAATACTTTACTCCTTGTAATAACATTTCCCATGCTCAATTAGCACTCTGCTGTAGTACCCACTGGTGGCTGCCAAAAAAAAAAAAAATTTTCTCTTGTTAAGTGTATCCAGTCCACGGATCATCCATTACTTATGGGATATATTCTCCTTCCCAACAGGAAGCTGCAAGAGTCCACCCACAGCAAAGCTGCTATATAGCTCCTCCCCTAACTGCCATTACCAGTCATTCTCTTGCAAGTCTCAACATAGATAGGAGGTCGTGAGAGTCTGTGGTTTTTTATACTTAGTTTATTTCTTCAATCAAAAGTTTGTTATTTTTAAATGGCACCGGAGTGTGCTGTTTATCTCAGGCAGTATTTGGAAGAAGAATCTGCCTGCGTTTTTTCTATGATCTTAGCAGACGTAACTAAGATCCAGTTGCTGTTCTCACACATTCTGAGGAGTAAGGTACTTCAGAGGGGGAATGGCGTGCAGCTTTTCCTGCAAATAAGGTATGTGCAGTAAAATATTTTTCTAAGGAATGGAATTGACTAAGAAAATACTGCTGATACCGAAGTAATGTAAGTACAGCCTTTAAATGCAGTGAAAGCGACTGGTACCAGGCTGATTGATAGAGATATATGCTAAGGTATGTGCAGTAATATATTTTTCTAAGGAATGGAATTGACTAAGAAAATACTGCTGATACCGAAGTAATGTAAGTAAAGCCTTAAATGCAGTGATAGCGACTGGATCAGGCTTATTAATAGACATACATACTCTTATAAGAATGTGTTTTAAAACGTTTGCTGGCATGTTTAATCGTTTTTTAACATATGTTTGGTGATAAAACTTATTGGGGCCTAATTTTTCCACATGGCTGGCTTAAATTTTGCATAGAAACAGTTATAGGGAAGGTAATCCACAGCTCAGCTGTGGCAGTTTTGTTGTGTCTGTTTAAAAAAATGTCGTTTTTTTTTTTTGGTTTTTTTTTATCTGTTTTTTGCATTAAGGGGTTAATTATCCATTTGCAAGTGGGTGCAATGCTCTGTTAACTTATTACATGTACTGTAAAAATTTCGTTTGATTTACTGCCTTTTTTCACTGTTTTTCAAATTTTGACAAAATTTGTTTCTCTTAAAGGCACAGTAACGTTTGTTATATTTGCTTGTTAACTTGATTTAAAGTGTTTTCCAAGCTTACTAGTCTCTTTATTAGTTCTAACATGTCTAACATAGAGGAGGCTCTGTGTTTATTATGTTTAAAGCCATGGTGGAACCCCATTTTAGAATGTGTACCAGATGTACTGATTTCATGTTAAACAATAAAGATCATTTTTTGTATTTAAAAACATTATCACCAGAGGATTCTGTCGAGGGGGAAGTTATGCCGACTAACTCTCCCCACGTGTCAGACCCTTTGACTCCCGCTTTAGGGACTCACGCTCAAATGGCGCCAAGTACATCAAGGGCACCCATAGCGTTTATTTTACCAGAGGATTCTGTCGAGGGGGAAGTTATGCCGACTAACTCTCCCCACGTGTCAGACCCTTTGACT
Organism: Bombina bombina; assembly: GCF_027579735.1. Classification (NCBI taxonomy): domain Eukaryota; kingdom Metazoa; phylum Chordata; class Amphibia; order Anura; family Bombinatoridae; genus Bombina; species Bombina bombina. The sequence goes on from NC_069499.1 coordinate 270,853,210, forward strand.
CCCGCTCCAGGGACTCATGCTCAAATGGCGCCAAGTATATCAATGGCGCCCATAGCGTTTATTTTACAAGACATGGCCAAGGTTGTGTATAATACACTGGCAGCAGTATTAGTCAGACTACCTGAAATTAAAGGAAAGCAAAACAGCTCTGGGGGTAGATACAGAGCATACAGACGCTTTAAGAACCATGTCTGATACTACCTCACAATATGCTTAGTCTGTGGGTGATATTTGTGACTCAGGGAAGATGATTTAACCTGATTCTGATATTTCTACATTTAAAATTTATGCTTGAGAACCTCCACTTGTTGCTCAGGGAGGCTTTAGCTGCTCTGAATGAATGTGTACAATCGCAGTGCCAGAGAAATTGTGTAGACTGGATAAATAATATGCAGTGCCGGTGTGTACTTATGTTTTTCCAATACCTAAAGAGGTTTACTAAAATTTTTCATAAGGAATGGGATAGACCAGGTGTGCCGTTCTCTTCCCCTCCTATTTTTTAGAAGAATGTTTTCTAATAGTTGCCACCACACGGGACTTATGGCAGACAGTTCCTAAAGTGGAGAGAAGAGTTTCTACTCTAGCTAAGCGTACCACTACCTCTGGCGAGGACAGTTGTGCTTTTTTAGATCCAATGGATAAAAAATGTTTATTCAACAAGGTTTTATCCTGCAGCCCCTTGCACGCATTGCTCCTGTCACTGCTGCTGCGGCGTTCTGGTTTGAGTCTCTTGATGAGGCTTTACAGGCTCCATTGGATGAATATATTTGACAAGCTTAGAGCACTTAAGCTAGCCAATTCCTTTGTTTTCTGATGCCTTTGTTCCTTTGACTAGACTAACGGCTAAGAATTCTGTTTTTTACTATACTGGCGCGCAGAGCGCTATGGCTTATATCATGGTCAGCTGTCGTGACTTTAATAAATAAGCTACTTAACTTCCCTTCAAGGGGCAGACCCTATTCAGGCCTAGTTTGAAGGAGATTATTACTTATATCACTGGAGGAAAAGATCATGCCCTTCCTCAGGACAGGTCCAAATCAAGGGACAAAAAAGGCCTAATTTTCATGCCTTTCGAAAATTCAAGGCAGGTGTGGCATCAACTTCCTCTAAGGCAGACAACCGGACCTGGAACAAAGATAAGCAGGTCAAGGTGCCTCTGCCTCTAAAACAGCATGAGGAACGGACCCCTATCTGGTAACGGATCCTATAGGGGGCAGACTTCATTCTTCGCCCAGGCGTGGGCAAGAGATGCCCAGGATCCCTGGGCATTGGAAATTATACCCCAGAGATATCTTCTGGATTTCAAAGCTTTCCCCTCAAAAAAGGGGAGTTTTTGCCTTTCACATTTATCTGCAAACCAGATAAAGAAAGAGACATTCTTGCATTGTGTACGTGACCCATTCAGTTCCAATAGAGGAACAGGGACACAGTTTTCCTCAAATCGGTTTGTGGTTCCCAAGGAAAGGAAACCTTCAGACCTATTTTGGATCTAAAAGATCTTAAACAAATTCTTTAGAATTCTATCATTTAAGATGGAAACTATTCGTACCATCTTAACTATGATCCAGGAGAGTCAATAGAGGACTACAATGGATTTGAAGGATGCTTATCCTCACATTACGATGCGAGGTTTGCCTTTCTAGACAGGCATTACCAGTTTGTAGCTCTTTCCTTTGGGTTAACTACAGCCCCTAGAATCTTTATGGAGGTTCTGGGGTCACTTTGGCGGTCCTTAGGCCGCGGGGCATAGAAGTGTCCCCTTATTTAGACGACATCCTGATACAGGCGTCAAACATCCAAGTTGCCAAGTCTCATACGGACGTAGTACTGGCATTTCTGAGATCGCATGGGTGGAAAGTGAACAAGGAAAGAGTTCTCTATCCCCAATATCAAGGGTTTCCCTCCTAGGGATTCTGATAGATTTTGTAGAAATTAAAATTTACCTGACGGAGTCCAGGTTGTCAAAGTTTCTAAATTTCTGCCGTGTTCTTCATTCCATCCGCGCCCTTTGGTGGCTCAGTACATGAATGTAATCGGCTTAATGGTAGCGGCAAGGGACATAGTACCATTTGCACGCCTACATTTCAGACCACTGCAACTATGCATGCTCAGCCAGAGGAACGGGGATTACACAGATTTGTTCTCCTGTTAAATCCGGACCAAGAAACCAGAGATTCTCTTCTCTGGTGACTATCTCGGGTCCATCTGTCCAAGGGTATGACCTTCCGCAGGTCAGATGGGACAATTGTTACAACAGATGCCAGCCTTTTAGGTTGGGATACAGTCTGGAACTCCCTGAAGGCTCAGGGATAGTGGACTCAGGAGGAGACCCTCCTTCTAATGAATATTCTGGAACTGGGAGCGATATTCCATGCTTTTCAGACTTGGCCTCAGTTAGCAACTCTGAGGTACATCATATTTCAGTCGGACAATATCACGACTGTGGCTTACATCAACCATCAAGGGGGAACAGAAGTTCCCTAGCAATGTTAGAAGTCTTAAAATAATTCACTGGACAGAGACTCACTCTTGTCTAAAAGCTATCCCTATCCCAGGTGTTGAGAACTGGGAGGCAGATTTTCTAAGTCGTCAGACTTTTCATCCGGGGGAGTGGGAATTCCCTCCGGAGGGGTTTGCACAAGATCAAGCAGGAGAGTGCTTTGGTGCTTTTGACAGCGCCTGCGTGGCCACGCAGGACCTGGTATGCAGATCTGGTGGACATGTCATCCTTTCCAACACGGTCTCTGCTTCTGAGACAGGACCCTCTACCTCAGGGTCTTTTCAACCATCTAAATATAACTAATCTGAGATGGACTGCCTGGAGACAGAACGCTTGATGTTATCAAAGCATGGCTTCTCCGAGTCAGTAATTGATACCTTAATACAGGCATAAAAGCCTGTCTCTAGGAAAATTTAACATAAGATATGGTGTAAATATCTTATTGTTATGAATCCAAGGGTTACTCATGGAGTAAAGTCTGGATTCCCAGGATATTATCTTTTCTCCAAGATGATTTTGAGAAAAGGGTTGTCAGCTAGTTCTTTAAAAGGACAGATTTCTACTCTGTCTATTCTTTTGCACAAGCGTCTGGCAGGTATTCTAGACGTTCAGGCATTTGGTCAGGCTTTGGTTAGAACCAAGCCTGTGGTTAAAAATGTTGCTCCGCCATGGAGCTTAAAGCTGGTTCTTAAGGTTCTTCAAGGAGTTCCATTTGAACCTTTTCATTCCATAGATATCAAACTTCTAACTTCTATCTTGGAAAGTTCCTTTTTGGTAGCTATTTCCTCGGCTCATAGAGTCTCCGAGTTATCTGCGTTGCAATGTGATTCTCCTTATCTGGTTCTCCGTACGGATAAGGTAGTCCTGTGTACCAACCTGGGTTTTTACCTAAGGTGGTATCTAACAAGAATATCACTCAAGAGATTGTTGTTCCATTCTTGTATCCTAATCCTTCTTCAAAGAAGGAACGTCTATTACACAATTTGGACGTGGTTCGTGTTTTAAAGTTTTACTTACAAGCTACTACAGATTTTCATCAAACATTCACCTTGTTTGTTGTCTATTCTGGACAGAGGAGAGGTCAAAGGACTTCAGCAACCTCTCTGTCTTTTTGGTTAAAAAGCATAATTCATTTAGCTTATGAGACTGCTGGACAGCAGCCTCCTGAAGGGATTACAGCTCATTCTACTAGAGCTGTGGTTTTCACTTGGGCCTTTTTTAAATGTGGCTTCTGTTGAACAGATTACAAGACGGAGTCTTGGTCTGCGTTTCATACTTTTTCAAATTTAACAAATTTGATACCTTGCTTCTTCGGAGGCTATTTTTGGGAGAAAGGGTTTTTTACAGGCAGTGGTAACTTCCGTTTAAGTACCTGCCTTGTCCCTCCCATCATCCGTGTACTTTAGCTTTGGTATTGGTATCCCATAAGTAATGGATGATCCGTGGACTGGATACACTTAACAAGAGAAAACATAATTTATGCTTACCTGATAAATTTATTTCTCTTGTAGTGTATCCAGTCCACGGCCCGCCCTGTCACTTTAAGGCAGGTAATTTTTCCATTAAACTACAGTCACCACTGCACCCTATGGTTTTCCTTTCTCTGCATGTTTTCGGTCGAATGACTGGTAATGGCAGTTAGGGGAGGAGCTATATAGCAGCTTTGCTGTGGGTGGACTCTTGCAGCTTCCTGTTGGGAAGGAGAATATATCCCATAAGTAATGGATGATCCGTGGACTGGATACACTACAAGAGAAATAAATTTATCAGGTAAGCATAAATTATGGTTTTTTTTTTAGTTCTTGCCTCATGGGGCCCCCCTAGCCCATTGGGCCCCTGACAGGAGTCACCCCTGTCACCCCCTGATGGCGGCCCTGGATCTGCTACTGATGATGTTGCCCCAGACCTAGGCCTCTATTTATCATCGACAGTGCGGATCAGGTCCGCCAGACCTTGCTGAATACGGAGAGCAATAAGCCCTCTGTATTCAGCATTGCACCAGCAGCTCACAAGAGCTGCTGGCGCAACGCCGCCCCCTGCAGACTCGTGGCCAATAGGCCGCCAGCAGCGGGGTGTCAATCAACCCGATCGTACCCGATCAGGTTGAATTGCAGCGATGTCTGTCCGCCTGCTCAGTGCAGGCGGACAGGTTATGAAGCAGCGGTCTTTGTGACCGCTGCTTCATAACTGCTGTTTCTGGCGAGTCTGAAGACTCGCCAGAAACACGGGCCATCAAGCTCCATTCAGAGCTTGATAGATAGGCCCCTAGTATCTGTTTAATAAGTTCATTACTGTATTTAACAGGTTTGAAATAATGAGCCATATTTTTCAAATATACTTCAGCAATGCATTTGTCACTATAAATTGTTATCAACAATTACTAACATCATTTTAAATATATAAACTTGCAGATTTTGGTTTGTCATATGGCACACACACACACGCTCAAAAATACCAAACATTTTTACTTCAAATTTTGCTGTAAAAGTTACAGAAGTTTTCTATTTTCATTTAGAAAAAGGAAATAAATGTATTACATTTTAAAGGTAAATTAGAGAATACACTCAATCAGAAGGACACTTTTCATGGTTTTTAAATAAAACCTGGAAAACTACTAGAAACTTTAATTAAAAGAGAAAAAGATCTAACTATGCAACATATCTTAGATGCAAGTAAACAGGTTTGGTAAAAAATAGCACAGGCATTTGCAGACTATTACAAAACACTCATTCTAATGAATCTGCCAATCACAATAAAAAAAACGAAACAACATTTCTGGAATTCAATTACGCTACCACAATTATCACAAGAACAACATAAGCAAATCAATGCACATATCACTGAACAGGAAATAAATAACATGATTAAAGACCTACCTAACAACTAAAAAATAATTATCAGATGGTTTACCTGCAGACGTTTATAAAATCTTGAACATCCACCTTTACACCATTCCTAACAAGATTACTCACCACTTATTTCACAGAAGATATTTTTAGCACATCACATAAGTATTATTTCCAAACCAGGTTATACACCACAAAGCCTGAAACATACCATCCTATCTCTTTACTGACAACTATAAATTATATACTTACATTTTTAAAAATCTCCTCTGTCAGTTAAAATGTGGAATCAAAAATGGAGTTACCAGGTCATGTGCTGTAACAAAAATTAGAGAGCTGTTGTTGACAATCATTCATTATTAATACAAAGATCATAAGCACCCAGAAAAAAATATTATGCTGCACTTTTTGAGAAAATTGATGCATGGGAAGTCTTTGATAGGTTTGTTTCAGATCACTGTTTTACAACTGCCCAAATATTTCATTTTCTTGACTATTTTTGTGTCATTATTGATCATCTATATTTCTTTCTAATGGTAGTGACAGTCCACGATCTTTACACTTGGGATTACATCACCTGGCCACCAGGAGGAGGCAAATACACCCAACCAGAGCTTTATATACAGGTGGCCATCGGTTTATGCCGGTTCAATTTGCGCCGTTTCAGAATAACAACCTTTTTTTTCAGTCATGTGACTGCTATTGAAAAGCATTGGAAAGTAGTGCACTAATTAAAATAGCCAGTAGGTGGAGCTGTCCGCTTGTGTTGCAGCAAAGTAATGCAAGCTTAGCAGACTTAAATTGAACTGTGTACACAGAGCAGACCAGGCCTATCGAGCAACAAGATCTAGCAGACACTTCCCTTTTATCTTCCTGTCCAGCTGCTTGAGGTCAGGGTGCCTAACTGCCTATTAATCACTGCAGATTGAAATGCATAGAATAGGTGCAGACCCAATATTATCTAACATGCTAACAATGCAGAGAACTGTTTGCAGAAAAATGCAAATAAAAAAAACGTTTTTGTTCATTAAACTTAGTTTGATGATGATACAATCTGTTGTGTAATTATTTTATTAGGTGATGTTTAGCAAATGTTTTTGTTCATTAAACTTAGTTTGATGATGATTCAATCTATATTATTAGGTTTATAATGCTGTTTAGCATTTAAAGTCTTCATTTCAAAGCTTTAAAAATAATGTTAGATGTTACTTATAACAATTTTGAAATGGGCCCAGAACCTAACTCCCTCACTTCCCATTGACTTACATTATAAACTGGGTTTCAATTTACAACGGTTTCGATTTACAACCATTCCTTCTGGAACCTAACCCCGGCGTTAACTGAGGGCTATCTGTATATCCCTCTTACTTTCTCTTTTCTCCCAGAAGTTCTTTGCCTCATCATGGAGGAGCAAGGAATGGTCGAGGTGTTTATTCATTTTTATTTTTTATTTTGAACTATTACTCATGTTGGATTAACCTCAGTGGATTGTTCCCAGAAGAGAGGGTCAGATTTCGGTAGCTGGTGCAATATAATCCTTCTGAGTGGAAACAGCAGAGCAGAGATGTTGCTGGGAAGTTCCCAAGCCTCCTCCTCTTTCAAAAGGAGCATGGAGTATAACGTAATGGTCGTCAGCCACCTTGCAATGTTGTCTGTCATTTTTAGGAAATGGAGGTAGTACTGATTTTCATGCGGCTTAGTGCGCATTAATGCGGGGCCCACCCCTTCCACTGTTTTTTTGTGAGCACACATCTTATATGAGCACGGACGGCTTTGCAATTCTGCTTTCGCCATTATTGTATTGTCATACGGAGGAGGTAAGGTGCTCTACTGGAGCTATGGAAGCATTATTTTTAAAAACCTAAATATCGTATCCAAATGTTGGGGATTGGCATCCATTATCACACTAGTATTGTATTTGCGATATGCATGCCAGTTATTAGTGTCTGTGCAAACTTTATATTATAAAGGGTTTTTCTGTGCTATACATTATTAATATTGTAAGTCTAACAGGGTTTTCTTTCTACTACTCTTTGCTATTTTTCAATGGAGCAGACGGGGTGTGTTGTCCCTACTCCTGCATTATCAGGGGACATGGATATGGCTATTGTTATATCTACTAATAAATGTCTCTTGTGCAAAGAGATTATTGTTTGTCCTCCTGCACAGTTAAGTCACACTTGCTTATCTGTGGTTTCAGAATCTCATTCTTCCTTTCCCAAACCCACAACTGCTGTTGCAGCAACTGTTCAAGTTACACAGGAAATTTCTGATTTTTGGAGGAGCTTAAAACTCCTTAAACTGTAGCAGTTTCTGAGGCTCTGGAATCTTTACCGCCTCCAAGTAAGCATAAGTGTAAGATTAAAGTGAATGTAAATTTTAATGCTAAAGTGCCCGGTTTTGAAAAATTTGATTAAAAACAGGGGCACTTTAATTCATCAAAATTCATATTTCACTCCTGTTGTGAAAAAAAACGTACCTTTTAATCTTCACAGCAGCTCCAGCTTCCTTTCGGTCTTTGCAAGCCATTTCTGACGTCAGAAATGATGGATAGGTCATCCTCCAATCACGGCTTCCCCCCGGGGGAATCAGTGTTTAATTCAACACCGTGATTGTAGGAAGCCGGATCGGGCGTGCTGTGACTAGACAGCATGCCTGATGTGCTTAGGTAAAGAACAGACCCGCTCAGTAGAGCCAGAAGCGGCGTTCTGAAAAATAAATTATCGTAGGTAAATATCTTTGCTATACTCTGCTTTAGAAACGTGGCGCTAGGCTAATGTTATATAATTCTGCACTGTGTGCATTATTATATAACCTTATTTGGTGGTGTTACTGGCCCTTGGTCCAGTGGTCTTCCTTAGCATCTACCTCTAAGATCAGATCTTCTGTCTCAGGGGTCATTTTTTTATCAGAATCTTCAGTGTCTCAATTTAACTGCTTGGACATTAAACGGTTAATACTTTCTCAGAGAGGATTCTTTGACTCAGTGATAGATACTTTGATTCAGGCTCGTAAGCCTGTTACTAGGAAATTTTACCATAAAGTATTGAAAGCTATTTTTTTTTATTGGTGCTCTAAACGAGGGTACTCGTAGCATTCGGTATAAATTCCACAAATTCTTCAGTTTTTACAAGAATTTCTATATAAGAGACTTGCAGCTTGTTTCTTAAATGGTCAAATGTCAGCCTTGTCGGTTTTGTTTCATAGGAAAATGTCTCGTTTGTCTTACATTCAATCTTTTGTTCAGGCTCTACACAGAATTAGACAAGTGACCAAGTCTTCTTCTCCTCCGTGGAGTTTGAATTTGGTGTTAAAAGGTTTTGCAACATCCACCTTTTGAGCCAATGCATAGGCTGGATATCAAGCTTCTTTCGTGAAAGGTTATTTTTTTGTTGGCTATTTCATCTGCCCGCAGGGTTTCAAAATTGTCAGCATTTTCTTGGGATATTGCTTTTTTGGTCTTTCATCAGGATAAGGCTGTTTTAGTGACTAATGCTGGTTTTCTTCCTAAGGTAGTGTCTACTGATAATATTAATCAGTAAATCTTAGTTCTTTCTTTGTGTCCTATTCCAAAGCCTCAGCAGGAGAGGCTATTACATAATTTGGATTTAACGAGGGTATTAAAATTGTATCTTCAGGCTACTAAGGAGTTTTGTTATTCTTCTATTCTCTTTGTGTTATTTTCTGGTAAGCATAAGGGACTAAAGGCCATGGCTGTGTCTTTATCCTTTTGGTTGAGGAGCATAATTCACAGAGCTTACTTGGAAGCTGACCAAGATCCTCCGATCAGAATTACTGCTCATGCCACTCGTTTAGTTGCTACTTCTTGGGCTTTCAAGAATAATAATCTGTTGAACAGATTCGCAATGCCACGACTTGGTCTTCTCTTCACACTTTTACAAAATGTTTTCATTTTGATTTGTTTGCCTCAGCAGAGGCTGCATCTGGCAGGAAGGTTCTTCAGGCAGTGGTGCCTAGTTTTTAGGTGCCTGCCTTACCTTTTTTCCCACCCATTTATTTCATCGACTTCTCAGCTTGAATATTAGTTTCCAAGTGTAAGGATCATGGACTCTCACTACCATTAAAAAGAAAACATAATTTATTCTTACCTGATAAATTCATTTATTTCTTGGTAGTGAAAGTCCATGGTGACGACAGTCCTAGTTTGCACCTTGTTGCCCTACTTTCTTTCTTACTTTCTTTTTTCCTCTGCTTTAAATACTACTGGGAGAGAAGGGGAAGTAGGAGGGAGCTTTATATATAAAGCTCTGGTACGGTGTCTTTGCCTCCTCCTGGTGGTGAGGTGATGTAATCCCAAATTTAAGTATCGTGGACTCTCACTACCAAGAAAGAAATGAATTTATCAGGTAAGAATAAATTATGTTTTCTCACAGTTTGCATCTCTAATAGTTCATTTATTAGCACCATTTATAGTTAAGGGGAACAAAAGTCAATAGTTATTGAGTGCCATTTTTCACTTTGCTCTTCAATTTGACATGTTTCACATGGTCTAATTTATCTATTGGCTTTCCAAAATACACTAGAGCATTAGAAAACTTCATATACTGTTTCCTATTACACGAACAAACTCAAAATGCATACCTTTACATACCCTTTATAAACATAGTAGTTTTATTGACAAAAAAGCATTTAATAATCAAGCAGCATGACACAAAGGACAAGACCTAGTTTCTAGTCCAGTGATGGCGAACCTTGACATTCCAAATGTTTCAAAACTACATTTCCCATGATGCTTAGGCACTCTAAAGTCTAGTCAAGCATCATAGGAAATGTAGTTCTGAAACATCTGGAGTGCCAAGGTTCGCCATCACTGTTCTGGTCCATGCTTCCGATACTTATATGCGTACCATGAAGTTCTCACATTCAAACTCATATTACTTATTTAATTTACCTGATAATAACACATTTTTTAATGGTTTTCAAACGTGTTCATTCTACATACATACACCCTATTTCGTGCAAGAGGACAATTTTACATGGCTATGTTATACACATGTTAGTTGAAATGAAATTAATGAGGTAGCTGACTGATAAATCCTGTTTTTAGGTGTTTATGATCTATTGGATAGCATAATAGACATTGTATCTGACATGTTTACCAGATTCTCAGTTCATATCCCATTGACTGTATAGTCAAGTAAGCACACCTCAAATATGCACTATCTATATATATATATATATATATATATATATATATATATATATATATATATATATATATATATATATATATATATATATATATATATATCTTGATTTAGATTTAAGTTTGTGCAATGCAAGTGAATGCCTTGGTTTAAGTGCTCATTTCCAGTAAGCCGTTAATCCTAGTTTTTTTTCTCCACATTAAATGAACATGTAAATCCAGATATTTTCTGTACGTTTTTGTTTTTGTTTTTTAATAGAGGTGAATTTAAAAGTGTCTTAAAATGACTCTATCTGAATCATGCAATTTTAATTTTGATTTTCATATCCCTTTAAAAGCTGTCTACATTGTAATAAACAATTGAATACTGAGATAATGTTAGTGGAATGTTTTATAGTGGGTGAATTCTTCCTGTTTTAATTTGTTTACTTTGTGAAGGCATTTTGTGGTGTTGGTATCCTTGTAATTAAACTTATTCTATGTGGTGAAAAGCTAGATGCAGCTCATTGATTATAATGGTAAGGAACTTGCTGTGACAAGTTTTATTAAATCTAGGCCAATGATCATAAGCTAGCTTCCTTTGGCTGCTCATATTCTCCAAGGTTCAGCCCTACAATTTGGTTGCTATTCATCAAGCATTCCTATAATCCTTTTTGCATTATGTAGATTATAACTCTTGTTAGCCAGTTGCCACAATTCCTTCTATTTCCTTCTATTGCCATGGTTTATTTTCTGCATTTATTTTACCACTCTGTTGGCCTTATAATATGTTAGTGCACTACAAATATAGAATCATTGTAACACTTATAGAATGACCCACATAGTTTTTTTTTTCTAGCTTTGATGTGAATAGAAATATATTGCCCTATATTTACATATAGGCCTTGATGATCAAAAACTCGCCGGCATTCAAGAGAAATCATACAAAATCTTTGGAATTTTTATTTAGATCTTATATTGTAATATAGGAGCCTCTCTTTCACATACAGAACCCTGCATAACAAGATAAACATTTCTCAAGGTAAAATTTGTGTTTCTAAAGTTCTTTGAGGGACCTCACTGTACTGACATGACATCATCTTGCCTCAGCAGAGAGCTTTCGGCCATCGGACCCATAGTCACAGCACAAACTTCTTACTGGTTGATAACTTTATAAGTATTTTTTTAAGCCAAATGTGTAGTCTTACAGTGTGATGGGCAAGTATTGTGCTTCTTTATTGATTCCTCAGCTCTGTATTTATTGATTTCTCTGTGTCTCAACCTACAGATCCTGTTGTATTGGTTTATGTAACATGCATGCCCTTCATTTGTTGTGCGGGGATAATATTGTATAGTGACGGCGAGTCTCAACAGTAGGTTATTGCAAATAACCATGGATGTGCCTTAGGATTCTTGGATAGTAGACAAATTGATGTGGCTGTGTTCTAAGCAAAGAGTAAAACAAAATAGATTCACTAGCCTTCAGAAGACTGCTCAGTATCCATTTATGCTGAAATGTATGTCTCCTAGTGTACCATAACAAGTGAGTATCATATGAGCCTGTACAAACGTATCATGTTGAAGGCAAGTCAGTGAGACCTGACAGCTGCCACCTCAGTTACATGCATGATATTGCAGCCTATCTCACAAGGGCTGCAGCCAAACACATCTTTAAGGTTTATTACACATGGCATTTTCAGCTGGAGGGTGCAGTTTAAAAAACAAAAGTCCACATAGGAAAAAGATGACAAGGAGGTCAGCAGTGGTAAAATTGGCAGTGTAACATGTTTGCTTTAGCAACCTTACAGTAAGTGTCATAGCACCTTAGGAAGTCCTAGCAATTAAAGGGCACAGCTGGCTGAGCACTGGATGTGTCTGTCCCTTTTTACTGTGCTTCTGGCTCAGCACTACAGGACTTCTTGACAAGTTCAGAGCCAGTAGGTAGAATAACTTCCTCATCATTTATTTTACACTGAAAGTAACGCTCAGAAGATATCTCCGGGCTTCAACGAGCACAGAAAGATTTTTTACTGATATTCTATTTCTGTTAAAGAAACAGTAAAGTTTTTCATGATGCAGACAGAGTGGGCCATTCTAAACAACTTACTTTCAGATTTTCTTTGTTCTCTTGGTATCCTTTGATCCCCTAAACTCCCAAATGTGCCATACATTTATATTAAAGGGACACTGAACCCAATTTTTTTTCTTTCAGGATTTATATAGAGCATGCAATTTTAAGCAACTTTCTAATTTACTCCTATTATCACATTTTCTTCATTTTCTTGGTATCTTTATTTGAAATGCAAGAATCTAAGTTTAGATGCCAGCCAATTTTTTGTGAACAACCTGGGTTGTTCTTGCTGATTGGTGGATAAATTCATCCACCAATAAAAAAGTGCTGTCCGGAGTTCTGCAACAATAAAAAGCTTAGATGCCTTCTTTTTAAATAAAGATAGCAAGAGAACGAAGAAAATTGATAATAGGAGTAAATTACAAAGTTGCTTAAAATTGCATTCTCTATCTGAATCGCAAAATAAAAAATTTGGGTTCAGTGTCCCTTTAAAGACACATACATGCTCCTGAGGTCCTATGAGCCTAATTAGGTTTACTTTCTTAACAAACTATACCAATAGAATTAGAATAAAGCAAATTTGATAATATAAGTAAATTAGAAAGTTGTTTAAAACTGCATTCTCTATCTGAATCATGAAGGTTACATTTTAACGTTACTGTCCTTTTAAGTTAGCAAATATGCATGTCACATATTTAACTTTTTTGGAATTTGGTAAGAGCTAAATATATAATGGATTCTAATATCCAAATGAATGTATGATTTGCTATGTGGTTGATTAGACATAGTGGATTTCCCATAAAAACAAACAAAAAATATGCTTTATCTTTACAAATGAATCATACATAGGTATATGATTATCATTATTGACAATTGTCCAGATCAGTGTTTTATAACTCCATTCCTCAAGGCAAAGAGCCAGATTTTCATGATAGCTTAAATAGAAGTACAGGTGATGTAATGTGCTGATAAGTAGCCATGGCTACGGACCTGCTCTCACCAAACAGCTGATTATTTCACCTGTACTCTAGTTCAGATATGATGAAAATCTGGTCCTGAGGGCTGAAGTTTAAAAACACTACTAGATTACAGTCAGTGTAGTTAGCCATGTAAAAATCTTCATTTTTAACTTGGCTATTTTTGGCCTTCTTAAAAGGACATTGTGCTGTATTTATTTTCCCTTCCCTTTTATGTGTTCTCAATGATTCATATTACCTGCTAATGTGTATTAAATTATTTTCTTTACCTTTATTTTGAAATAACTGTTTTTGACACCATTTATAGAAAAGATAAGTAAACAAGAGAGCCACTAAAACAAACAAACTCACAGCCAGGTGGGTGAGAGAGAGCTCAACCCATTTGCAAGGGTTTTGTATAGTTATTGTCAATACAATGAACTTTTATCAGCTGCTTGCCTGAGTACATTGTCCCTTTTATGGTATTCTAATGTGTGCAAAGCACTGGTATTTGAATTAGTTAGCCAGTCCAAGTTGTTATATGAGCAATATAGCCAAATCATCTAGAGTTTCCTATCTTACGGCTAGATTACGAGTTGTGCATTAAGGTAAAAAAGCAGCGTTAAGAGGTCCTAATGCTGCTTTTTTACGCCCACTGGTATTACGAGTCTTGCAGTTTTAGGGGCACCACACACTTCTTTGGCCTTACCGCAAAACGACTTACGTAAACTCTGTAAAGTCTTTTTTCTATGGGACTTCGATAGCACTGATATAACGAGTCTGTCCTGGGAGGCCAAAAAGTCTGCGGTACACCCTACCCCGTCAAGAGTCCTAACGCATTTAAAAGTCAGTAGTTAAGAGTTTTATGGTACAATGCCGTAGCATAAAACTCATAACTAAAGTGCTAAAAAGTACACTAACACCCATAAACTACCTATTAACCCCTAAACCGAAGCCCTCCCGCATCGCAAACACTAAAATACAATTTTTAACCCCTAATCTGCTGCTCCGGACATCGCTGCAACTATAATAAACATATTAACCCCTAAACCGCCGCACTCCCGCCTCACAAACACTAGTTAAATATTATTAACCCCTAATCTGCCGTCCCTAACATCGCCGCCACCTACCTACATTTATTGACCCCTAATCTGCCGTCCCCAACATCGCCACCACTATACTAAATGTATTAACCCCTAAACCTAAGCCTAACCCTAACCCTAATTCCCCCTAACTTAAATATAATTACAATAAATCTAAATAAAATTTATATTATTACCTAAATAATTCCTATTTAAAACTAAATACCTATAAAATAAACCCTAAGCTTGCTACAATATAACTAATAGTTGCATTGTAGCTATGTAGCTAGCTTATGGTTTATTTTTATTTTACAGGCACGTTTGTATTTATTTTAACTAGGTAGAATAGTTATTGAATAGTTATTAACTATTTAATAACTACCTAGCTAACATAAATACAAAAGTACCTGTAAAATAAAACCTAACCTAAGTTACAATAACACCTAACCTAACCCTACAATTAAATAAATTAACAAAATTAAAAACAATTAAATAAATTAAATTAGCTAAAGTCCAAAAAAACAAACAAACACTAAATTACAGAAAATAATAAACAAATTACAAGATATTTAAACTAATTACACCTAATCTAATAGACCTATCAAAATAAAAAAAAGCCCCCCCCCAAATAAAAACTTTTGCCTAAACTAAACTATCAATAGCCCTTAAAAGGGCCTTTTGCAGGGCATTGCCCCAAAGTAATCAGCTCTTTTACCTGTAAAAGAAAATACAAACAACCCCCCAACAGTAAAACCCACCACACACACACAACCAACCCCCCCAAATAAAATACTATCTAAAAAAAACTAAGCTCCCCATTGCCCTGAAAAGGGCATTTGGATGGGCCTTGGCCTTAAAAGGGCAGTTAGCTCTTTTGCGGCCCAAACCCTAATCTAAAAAATAAAACCCACCCAATACACCCTTAAAAAAACCTAACACTAACCCCCTGAAAATCGACTTACTGTTCTGAAGACCGGACATCCATCCTCAAGGAAGCGGCAGAAGTCTTCATCCAACCGGGCCAAAGTCCTCAACAAAGCCGGGAGAAGTCTTCATCCAAGACGGGCTAAGTGGTCCTCCAGACAGGCAGAAGTCTTCATCCAGACGGCATCTTCTATCTTCATCCATCCGACGCGGAGCGGCTCCATCTTCAAGACATCTGACGCGGAGCATCCTCTTCAAACGAAGTCTTCTTACTGAATGACGGTTCCTTTAAGTGGCGTCATCCAAGATGGCGTCCCTTAGATTCCGATTGGCTGATAGAATTATATCAGCCAATCGGAATTAAGGTAGAAAAAATCCTATTGGCTGATGCAATCAGCCAATAGGATTGAAGTTCAATCCTATTGGCTAATCCAATCAGCCAATAGGATTGAGCTCGCATTCTATTGGCAGATTGGAACAGCCAATAGAATGCAAGCTCAATCCTATTGGCTGATTGCATCAGCCAATAAGATTTTTTTCTACCTTAATTCTGATTGGCTGATAGAATTCTATCAGCCAATCGGAATCTGAGGGACGCCATCTTGGATGACGTCACTTAAAGGAACCGTCATTCAGTAAGAAGACTTAGTTTGAAGAGGATGCTCCGCGTCGGATGTCTTGAAGATGGAGCCGCTCCATGTCGGATGGATGAAGATAGAAGATACCGTGTGGATGAAGACTTCTGCCGGTCTGGAGGACCACTTTGCTCGGCTTGGATGAAGACTTCTCCCGGGTCCGTTGAGGACTTCGGCTCGGTTGGATGAAGATTTATGCCGCTTCCTTGAGGATGGATGTCCGGTCTTCAGAACAGTAAGTCGATCTTCAAGGGGTTAGTGTTAGGTTTTTTTAAGGGTGTATTGGGTGGGTTTTATTTTTTAGATTAGGGTTTGGGCCACAAAAGAGCTAACTGCGCTTTTAAGGGCAATGCCCATCCAAATGCCCTTTTCAGGGCAATGGGGAGCTTAGTTTTGTTTAGATAGTATTTTATTTGGGGGGTTGGTTGTGTGGGTGGTAGGTTTTACTGTTGGGGGGGTTGTTTGTATTTTCTTTTACAGGTAAAAGAGCTGATTACTTTGGGGCAATGCCCCGCAAAAGGCCCTTTTAAGGGCTATTGATAGTTTAGTTTAGGCTAGGGTTTTTTATTTATTTTGGGGGGGTCTTTTTTTATTTGTTAATTTAGTTAATTTATTTAATTATAGTGTAGTGTTAGGTGTTATTGTAACTTAAGTTAGGTTTTATTTTACAGGTACTTTTGTATTTATTTTAGCTAGGTAGTTATTAAATAGTTAATAATTATTTAATAACTATTCTACCTAGTTAAAATAAATACAAACTTGCCTGTAAAATAAAAATAAACCCTAAGCTAGCTACAATGTAACTATTAGTTATATTGTAGCTATCTTAGGGTTTATTTTATAGGTAAGTATTTAGTTTTAAATAGGAATTATTTAGTTAATGATAGGAATTTTTAGTTAGATTTATTTTAATTATTTTTAAGTTAGGGGTTGTTAGGGTTAGGGTTAGACTTAGGTTTAGAGGTTAATACATTTAGTATAGTAGCGGCGACATTGGGGGCAGCAGATTAGGTGTTAATATATGTAGGTAGGTGGCGGCGATGTTAGGGACGGCAGATTAGGGGTTAATAATATTTAACTAATATTTGCGAGGTGGGAGTGCGGCCGTTTAGGGGTTAATATGTTTATTATAGTGGCAGCGACGTTGGGGGCAGCAGAATAGGGGTTAATAAGTGTAGGTAGGTTGCGGCGACATTGGGGGCGGCAGATTAGATGTTAATAAATATAATGTAGGTGTCGGCGATGATGGGGGCAGCAGATTAAGGGTTCATAAGTATAATGTAGGTGGCGGCAGTGTCCGGAGTGGCAGATTAGGGGTTAATAAATATAATGCAGGTGTCGGCGATATCGGGGGCGGCGGATTAGGGTTAATAAGTGTAAGATTAGGGGTGTTTAGATTCGGGGTTCATGTTAGGGTGTTAGGTGTAGACATAAATTTTATTTCCCCATAGGAATCAATGGGGCTGCGTTACTAAGTTTTACGCTGCTTTTTGGCAGGTGTTAGACTTTTTCTCAGCCGGCTCTCCCCGTTGATTTCTGTGGGGAAATCATGCACGAGCACGTACGACCAGCTCACCGCTGACTTAAGCAGCGCTGGTATTGGAGTGCGGTAAGGAGCAAAATTTTGCTCAACGCTCACTTCTTGCCTTTTAACGCCGGGTTTGTAAAAACCTGTAATACCAGCGCTGCAGGTAAGTGAGTGGTGAGAGAAAACTGCTCGTTAGCACCGCATAGCCTCTAACGCAAAACTCGTAATCTGGCCGTTAGAGTGTAAAAATCTGCATTTAATGTGAGTTTTCACAGGCTCTTTTGTAAATCAACATGGACGCCAATAAATAATCAACCAATTTGAAAGGAGAAATCAATTCATTATTGTTGATGACTGTGTTATGTGTTTGATTGCAGGTTGTTAGAATTTCTTATCTCAGTTCATGGATTGTTCAGTTAACCTTTTTCTATATTTGGGGGGTTAATTTAGAATTAAATGTTTAAAAGTAACAATTGAGAATGCTGATTCAGAGGATCACATTTTATTTTGTGACATTAAACTGCTGGGCACAACTACAATATTAAAAGTGACAATATAGTAATTGAGCAATTATGCCTACAAGCAAATGTTATTCAAATGGGTAAACAATGGTGAACATGAATTCGGATTGCAATAGGTTCCATTTGAACTCCCGATGTGCAATCCTGTTTTAAAGGACTGTAACGAAGATGCCTGGACTGTTAGTGACAATTGTGACTTGGAAATAACATTAATATAAATAGATTGCCCCACTCTAATTCTAGCTGTTGGGGTCCTGATCTCACGTTTCCTGTAGATCTCCTTAGCTGTACAGGATATCACATGCTCAACACATAACATATGTAAATGAGCCTATATATAATATCGATAAATAAAGCTTTAATTAATCAATACCATGTATGCTAATACACTTATTAAATGTCTCTGGTGTCGTACACATTTGAAATGTAATCAAACTATTCCAAATAGTTTATCAAGTGCCTTAAAGTGTTGAATTTTAAAATTGGTCTTGAAAAGTCTCTTGAAAATAAAGTGTGATTGGAGAGAACTTTTCGGCATCATAGTAAAAATAGGACTTTTTCAGTGAGCCAAAAACGTGATCAAATTGAATTAAAAAGTGTCCTTTTTGGCCAGAAAAGAGCAGAAAAGGTCTCAGCTGATATATTGTGGTTGACCCCCAGGTTTCAAATGGGTTTTTCTGATTGATTGGAATATGGCTGATGAGGCTCAGCAAGGGAAATGATCTAATGATTTAACATAGTTAAATGTAATTTGAAAAACATTGTAAAAGCTGTTTTTAAGAGGAACTGGAATGCTTTGAATTTCATAATGGCTTAACACACTTTGTAAACCCATGCAAAAATATCTGCTTACAGATTTGAACAGACCCTACTTGTTATTGAGTTTTCTGTAAAATTATAATCATACTTGAACATTTTATTATTTTTTGTCTACTCTTCATTTGTTTTACTGTGGTAAATTCTGTTTTAATAACTTGCTCTTATCAGTTAAGCTTTTAATTACAAGTGGCTAACAAAGGAATACAACTAATGCTTTAATGTAAGCTCATAGAGGTTTAAAAATAAATTCCTTTATAGAAAACTGAAGATTACAATCATTGCAGTTAATGAAATAGTTATGATTACTGATTCAGTGCATGAAAGATGGAAAAGCTTAACCCCTTAGCTGTCAGCATTGCAGCCCTCTCTTGCAGCCAATGGGTTAATTTGTGCTGTTTTTTTAATTGGAAATCACATTTGCATCCCATAAAATTAATATGCTATCCTACTCTATTAAGAGACGCAGGAAAATTATGAAATGGTTGCTTTAACTTCAGTAGACCTTGCCAGTTCCATAGCATATTGACAGTCACATAAAGAAAAGGCTCATTCAGAAAAGCATTGCACGCAGGCGAGAGGTTACCCTGATAAGGCTGCAGGAGTACTGCTGCCAGGCAGTTAGCTACCTAACATTGAAAAGCTTTCAGAGTGACAGTGGACAGGTAATGCTCCTACCTAATGAGATAAATATCTCATATTGTAACACAAATGAAACCATGCACATGCTTTTGTGTCTGGTTATTGGATCCTGTCTGCATCTGATTGAGTTCCATTTGAACACCAGTGCAGACCATAAGCTGCTTTAAGCCCTGTTTATCCCAGTATGAACTACATTGGGTCTTGATAGAATGTTTGTGGCTGGGTCTTAATTTCTCAGACTGCACATAGCTCTGATATCAGATAAAAAATGCCTAGAAAAGGATATTCTTTAATGAAACATTCCTGCATGTTTATTATAGACATATATCCCACTTGCAAGTTTTTACTATGTTCATGAACTGGTGTTTACAGCTACTAATATATTAAATGTTTTTCTTGGTTGCATTTAATATGTATTACCATTTCTGGAAGATAAAAAATCTGTTTGTTTGCTGGTATAGGAGTTTTCCTGTCTACCAATAGGACTGAGGAAGATGCCCTTGTCTGTCAGAAAGCAATTGATACTTCAGCATGAGTTGTATATGCACTTCCTGCTAGTGTCACTCTAAGGGGTCTATTTATGAAGCAGCGGATGCTGCCTCCGACCCACTCCGCTTCAGTTCCACCTGAAGTGGAAGTTAAGAAGCAGCGGTCCTAAGACCACTGCTCCTTAACTCGTCCGCCACCTCTGAGGTGGCGGACAGCAGTCAGCTCGATCGAATATGATCGAGACGATTGACACTCCCTGCTAGGGGCCGATTGACCGCGAATCTGCAGGGGGCAGTATTGCACCAGCAGTTAACAAGAACTACTGGCAATAATAAATGCCGACAGCATATGCGGTGGCCATGATTCGCTATAGCTATTGGCTGATAGCAACAACTTCATAAGTTCTATTGGTGGATAGAGACATGCCTCCTTAAGAATAAAAACAAATTTACTGTTTGAGCAAGCACAAAGGCATCTGATTTAAAATGGATCAAAAGCCTGTATTTCTTTCTATATGAGCCTTTCAGGTGCAACAGAGAATAACATTGACTCAATGGGGCCGATTTATCAAAGTCTGGCGGACATGATCCAGTGATTGACAGGGGTGTCAATCAACTCGATCGTATAAGATCGGGCGGATTGATGTCTGCAGCCTCAGAGTTAAGGAGCAGCGGTCTTAAGGCTTGCACGGAAACAGGGTGATTAGGGGCCATTCGGCTGTTGTTAAATTGGACCCAATGTCTCTTTAAATTTACTATAAAGATTTAAAGGAATACTAAACCCAAATTTTAAGATTGCATGCTCTATCCGAATCATAAAATGATAAAATTGGGTTAAGTATCCCTTTAAGGAGTTGCTTCAAAGTAAAATAAAAAGTATCTAATGTATGGATGTTCAATATGTTAGTAGCTATAACCAGTCAGTATTTCTATCACCCTACTATGTTACTGATTATTGTAAATTCCAAGTACTAAAGCCATCATTTATATACATTGTCAGATAACACAGATTTCATCAAATCTAAAAGCTCTATCCCATCCCTTCACCCTCCTCGTTTTCCAGCTGCGTATCTCAGCTCACTTTT
This sequence comes from Bombina bombina, assembly GCF_027579735.1. Lineage (NCBI taxonomy): Eukaryota > Metazoa > Chordata > Amphibia > Anura > Bombinatoridae > Bombina > Bombina bombina. Next base: position 270,874,450 of record NC_069499.1, read on the forward strand.
TTTAGGACTCCAGCCGCTCATTGTTTTCTGTTTCTTTGTCTCAGAGCTGTCAGAATGAAGAGGAAGACGAGGAAAAAGAGAAAACCTTTGAAGTAAGATCTGTGTTTGCACTAATTGTATAACCCACAATAGTCTCAGTTACCTTCTTGTCCACCACATATTTATGAAATGAGCACCTACAGGGTTGCATTCTATGCAACTTCAGCCACAAGGGGTCACATCCCCATTTGAAGAGTAGATAAGAGTCCTCTACTTTTGAAATAAAAAATGAAACAAAACCTTTAATGGTTATAGAAGCCACCTTTGTGACTTTTAAAGGCACATTATTTTTTCATGATTTTTTTTTTTGCTAACAAATATTTTATACATTCACCATTACAAGTCCTTTTCAAAACTGAAATGCTTATATTTGATGTGTGTATGGTTTAAGGAAAAAGAAATGGAGAAGCAGAAGACATTGTACCAGCAAGCTCGTCTGCATGAGAGAGGAGCCGCTGAGATGGTACTTCAAATGATTAGTGCAAGCAAAGGTAATTCCAATACAATTGCACACATTTGTTTTCAAAGTCAATGTGTTGTATACACTGTCAAGAAAAAAGGGTACGGTTGGGGTCCGTTTGTGTACACTTAGGATACAACTGCTGTGGTTGTACCCTCAATTGATCATAATTACACCTTAAGGAACTAATATGTACTATTTAGGGGTAAATAAGGTACAAATATGTTTCCAACTGTCAAAGGGTCCATGTCTGTACCATTTAATCCCCCCAAAAAGGATGGTTCAAGGCTGCCAAACCCTGCAAGTCCATATCATTTGTACACCTCTATTATTCATAGTCACATAACTGGCAGTCACCCAAAATTAATGCAGCATACATGTTATACAGCAAAATAATTATTTTTGATCGTTGTTGGTAATATGCAAGAAGGGGGCAAAGCAAAAAAAAAAAAAAAACGTAATAACCCATATATTCAATGATACTGTGTTGCTGGTTCTAAATTGCAAACAAGCATTGATAAGAGTATCAATATGTTAACTCTTAAATGTATTAACTAAAATGCAAAAGTATTAACTAAAATTACAAAGAAAAATAAATCATTTTAAACTCTATAAAATAAACAAGAGCTGTTTAAGAACCAGTTTTAAAAAAAAAATGAAATAAAATTGTAACCGTTCCCCTGTCACATACATGGACATTGTGTAACACACCATAGCGCCGTATGTTGGTTGAAAGTTCCCTGACATGTGTAACACAGCTCCATCTATTGGTAGCAGGTTCGTCACCAAAATGTGTACTGGGGAAATAGACATATTTGCATATATTTTGCATAGAGTTATTGTTTTTACCTCCCCCGAATTCCCCTTCTTTTCGTTGGTTATATTTTATTATTATGTTGTTTTCTATATGTTTTCTATATATTTATGTTTTATGTGGCATGTCACCCTAAATTAAATGGGGTGTTTTTAGAGTCTAGTACAAAGCTCATTTTTGGAACTGGTTGTATGGCCTGGTTCTTTCAGGTGGTTCTGTAGCATTCTTTGAATTTGCTATATGGCTACAGTATCCAAACTTTTTTAAAACTGCAGTGTGGATATTGTAATACTGTCTGAAAAAGTACACATAAAATGAATGCATATTTGAATGTTATATAATAAATTTAATTTAACAGCATTTGTAATATGCTGTGTTGAGTACAAATTTGCCATCATGAGTTACAAAGGCCTTGTCACTAGGGCAGTACCCTTAAAAGGCCAGATTTGCTCCATTTTTTAAGGGTTCATTATGGTACCATAGCACTGAGGTCCAATCTAGTCACCAATGGTACATATTTAGGCATACACTTCACAAGAACTGCTGGTGCAATGATAAATGACGACAGTGTATGCTGCATTGTATCATGTCCGCTCGCACTATGATAAATATACCACTAGGTGTTCATATATTTTTCATATATTTTCTGAGCAACTGACTGAGAGGTGGTGGTTGTAAAACCTCAAGGCACAGCAAGTCAAAAAGTTTCCTTGAATATGGGGTTTCCTATTTCTACTGCTCGTTGCTTAATTTCTTATATCCATCCTCACTTGTAATTAATCCTCCCAGTCAAATTATTGTTCCTTTAGGTGTACCTTTTCTTATTTCTCTTAATCATCTTGTGCCGGTTCCTCTTGAAGCTCAAGTTACCATTACAGAGGGTTATTAATGTTAACAATGTTTGCGTAATGGGTCCATCTTGTTGTGGGTGTCTACTATATCCAGGATGCCTTATTCATGACGCTACATATCCTACTGCAAATTATTTCTCAAAATGTTAATACCAAATGTTCTTCTCTCAGGTGAGATGAGCCCTATGGTGGTGGAGACACTAAAACTTGGAATTTCAGTTTTGAACGGTGGCAACACAGTGGTGCAACAGGTAATTTATCTCCTTAACCTCAATTATTTAGTATGAGGCTGCCTGGTCCATCTCTGTCCCAAGGGTAATTTACATCGCAAACAAGAAACCAATCGCCAACAGACCATCCAGGTTTGTAAGTAAAAGCAGCATCTCTTGGACCTAAGCTCACTGAAGAGATGAACATTGTATAAAGGGTCCAGAATGTTGCAATTTAATACTTTTTTATTTTTGGTAGATTTTAATTTAATTTGAACATGATTTTATAAATAGTGTAAATAATCAATCTTTCCTGTTCGTGTATACATTTTGTATATAACATTTCTTGCTGATAACATGAAATCAAGATCAGTTATAAATAATTATTAGTTTTATGTTACTATACCCATTACTGACATGTGATTTTTATCTCCAAGAAAATGTTAGATTACCTAAAGGAGAAGAAAGATGCTGGGTTTTTCCAGAGTTTGTCCGGCCTAATGCAGTCATGCAGGTGAGAATGATCTATAGATATTAGACTACGTTGCCCTTGAGAAATAGCTGTGTTAGTATTGTCTGTATCATCTCACACAACAATAATCCCGTCACTGGGAGATGCATTATGATTTGTAACAATGGGCCTAAACCCACGCTCTTAGCTTGCTCACCTACCCAGCTGAACTGAATAAAGTGCTTTTGCCACAAGGTCATCATGAGAGTCTTGATTAACCACACAAAGCCCCCTCAGGTGAGTGTGTTTCTCTGACTAAGAGGGTAATCATTCTCTTTTTTATTCACAGTGTTCTTGACTTGAACGCATTTGAAAGACAAAACAAGGCAGAAGGCCTTGGGATGGTCACAGAAGAAGGAACACGTGAGTCTGAGCATGAAAGGAAATTATTCTTTTTAACGCCTGTTACAAAAAATTTAGCTCTCATGAATGTCTTATTTATACTGACTGTGCTGCGTCAATCTGTGCGTGAGGCTATGAAAACAGGATATAGATTCTCAAGGTGCGTGAGCTTTAAATAAACTTTGTAACAGCCAGTCAAATGGCTCCAGAGATCATTTAAACCAATCAAATTGATATGTTTGACATTCACCTGTATGGATAGAAATCAGAGATGGTTTGGTACAAAGTGACTATACAGGTCATGGGCTACTAGTGGCCAAGACTTATTGAAGCCCAAGTAGTCTTGTGACCCACCATCCTCTTATCTAAAGAAATAAAAGAATTCTTTATTTTACCTGACACAGCCACCTTAATGCAGTCTTTTGCTTGATTTTTAACATGGTTTTACTGTTGGTCCAGTATACGGATAAACTGTAAAGTGCGCCCCTTTTGTGGACTACAGTATACAGTATATATATATATATTACTTTTAAATTGGTAAACATGCAATTCTAGATGTGTTGTGAGAGTGACATTTGGTTCAGTGGGCTTTCACAAGGTCAGCTTTGGAATTGACATTATGTTCCACATGGAATTTGCCTGAAAATAAATTTCTCTTTCCCAACATCTGGATGTGCTAGATCATTTTATATCCTGACTACTAATTAGATAATTAATGACCACTATACAAATGCTCTAATTTGATTTTGACATTGTAAAAGTGAATATTCAGTTTAGCTTGAATATAATTATTCGGATTTAGATCTAGAGGTTTTACCTAGAGGTGGGTATCATAAGTCATGTAATGACATTTTGTAGACTATGTGAAATAAAAATAAATTAAAAAAAATCAGTCATGCACATCTAGGTTATGCTACTTAAAACCACAAATTGAAGATTTCTCTGCCAAGTCTGCTTACATTCTGCCTCAAATGTGCATAATACAGTATCTGAATGCCTCTCTATAGAATGTCTGTAGGTTTGACACCTATATCAATGTCCCTAATTTCCCTTCATGATGCTCTATTCACTGTATACTTTATGTAACGGGGGCTCCTGGCTTTAATATTGTTACCTACAGCTAACCTCTTCTTTGCTACTAACCTTTCTGGTAAGGGGGTGTAGTGATTTGTAGCTGTGAGTATTTTTTCTTGTTAGCTTTATCTGAGAAGTAAATTGTTGACCCTTACTATCACCATTCCTACATGTTTCAGTTTTTGTCCTACGGTCAGAGTCTGGGACCGTAGGTTAGGTGGTAATGTGTTATGTCTATTATTTACTGCGTTATATTAGACATTATAGGTCCCCATGTTTTCTCATATAATAAAATGTCACCCTTCTTAGACCAACTAGTAGTATTTCTGAGGTGACACTGGGCTTATAGTAATTAATGTAGCCTGCCAGCGCCAATTGCTGCCAATGTATTACTAAATGTCACTGTCATTAATATTGGTTATAGTTTTAAAGGTGATGTTATAGGTGTTCTATATAACAATGTTTTTATCTGTAATGCTCAGTTTACATTTATAATTTTCTTTTCATCTATATAGTTAACGAGTGATGTTTTTTCTATTTTAGCAAAGTACCTTCTGATGATTTGTATATTTGTATTAGTTTTGTGGTTCAAGAGTGGCCCCTTATTTCTGCCAGAAGGCTTTCACATAGTGCCATTTAGGTCTGACGTTTCAGTACTCTAATTAATTTCTATAGACTATGTGATATGTATAGCATGATTTAGTTTATATTTTATATTTATATATTTTTTTACCAAGGATGAGTCATATCTTGACATTGGGTATATGTGTATTATAATTATGACCTCAATAAAAAAAAAAAAACACTCACAAATTGTCCATCACAGAATCTAGGCTAATGTGATGTATCAAACAATGTGAGTGTGAAAGAATGTTGGTTAAAAAATAAAAACATTTTAAGAGTAGTGCGGTCTTTAGGTGTAATGTGTGTGTGTGGTCACAATATAAAAGTCACCAGCTGTCAGTAAAGTGTTTCTAATGATGTGTCACATAAAAAGAGGATATGCCACAACCAAATGGATAGACACAGGAGTAGATATAATAAATGTGTACTTATTAATAACAGGCCGAGAACAAATTATGACCTTTACATTCAGAGATTTTAAAATATCAAAACAAAACTGAACACCAGAGAACCTGTTTTTTGCCTTTTATCTCCTTCAAATGAGTCAAACACTCCTGTTCCAAATGAGGATGGAGCTGATGAATGGAGCTTGTGTGTGTATTCCTGCTCCGTATTGTCTCACTGGTCAGGGCCCCATCTGGGTGTGCAATTTGACTACACTATAATGAAGTAGAGCATATTTCTACATCAGTTTGAAGCACTGGAGGCCTTGCTGTCTATGGGGCTCTCCAATAAATATGCCTAACCCTGAATTACACCCTCACCCAGCTCTGCACTGGGTTCATTCATAACCAGAGCTTAAATACATTAAGGGATTTGATGTCCCTTTTAATTATAGGGTGACACTGAAGGGAAACATACCTAAATAGGATTACTCGGCCTTCAAATGATGCTATATAAATAAAACACACACAATGAAGCAAATTGTCTCCACTTCTTTCTAATACAAAGCATCATAAATAAACATTCAGAAATAAAATGAAGACGTATGCAACTGGAACAATATGTGTGTAATCAACTATATAGTTGTCTCTGTAAATGTGTGAGTGAAGCTGCTAGTATGGTTATAAATAAAACAATGTGAGCATAGAGTCACAGTATAAAGATGAATGAATTGCAGTGTGTTATAATAATGTGCTTGTGACTCTGTCCAGCGGTCAGTATGGGTTTGTTACAATGTGTGCGTGATGCTTAGCAACTCCCTAGTTTTCTAATATACTCACAACATTGCTCACTAATATTTGCTTTGATTTTTTAGGACTTGTATGTTTATGTGACTGAGACAGGACTGAGTTTAAAGGGATGTTAAACCTAAAACTGAATATGAATGCATTTCTCTTTTGACCAGAAGCATTTTTGCAATACGCATATATTAGTAAAACTTCTTCTGGTAAAAGTTCACGGCTTTGGTGATAACTTTTACTTTGCAAGGAGCATATGTACATATGCCCCTTGCTCCTGTAGTCAAATACTGCTCATCATAAAGTTTTCCTCATCGCTGATGTCACCACTGGCTCTCTGAGCAGGGGTGAAGTTTAAATGAGAATGCACGGGACATATGTGCATATGCTTTGTGCACAGTAAAAGCTCTCACGTAAATAATGATAACTTTTACTGATAATACATTTTTGTTGCAAGAATGTGTCTGGACAAATCACTCAGTGAACCCTAAAGGGATACATAATGTTTTATCTTCACACAGACTGTTGCTTACTTTTGTATTGTAATATTACTATTCTGTTGTAATATGGCTCACTAATGTCTTCTCTCCCCCTCTAGCCCTTCTCCCCCCCCCCCCCCCACCCCTGACATAACACCATTTCCTACCCCCCATCTTCCCACCCATCCTCCAGACTCCCCTTCACTCTCTCATCTAACATATCTCTCTCCATTTATTTTTCTCGCTTCTCTCCATCTCTCCTGGATGCAGTTATTGTCCGAGAAAGAGGTACGTTAATTTTTGCACATTGTTCATTTGTAACTGAAAATAGCTGTGTCCCTAAACACATTTATTGTGTTTTAATGAAGGGTAACTGCTGACAGTTTATATAATGACCAGGACTTTTATCTAATGAATGTCTCCCTGTAGTGTAGACTATAATTATTCATTTAATCTATGCATGTTACATGTTTGCTTTTGCCTTTACTTATAAGTAACACATTTTGTTTTCAATGACTCAGCAACATGTGCAGTAACCGTGATTGCCTGTTCACTACTAAAATTGCCATCAAGATTTACATTCACTGTGGCATTCCTGGGTTGCTTAAGTGGTACTCAGTACCCAGTGTTCTATACTGGACCCAAAGGTCTTAGTGGCAAATCTTCAGACCAGTACAAAGATAACAGACTTGCTAAATATTTTGTCTATGTTTCTGTGGAATCCTATACAGCAGTTTTTGGGCTCCATTTAACAAGCAGTGATAGCTGCTTAAGAGCCGCAGCATTTCAGTCTCACTCAGAGCGAGCCTGAAACACTAGTTAAGTTGCAGTGGTCGTAGGTGGTGGATTGCAATCATCATGATCTGATTGGATTAAGGTGATTGACAGCCCCCTCTTACACGCGATTGGCCGTGTGCAAGCAGGGGACGACATTGCACAAACAGCTTATTGTGCAATGTTAACTGCTCGCCGTGAGGCTGAGCAGTTGCGGTTCGAGAACGCAAACCACGCCTGCCCAGACTTTGCTAATTGGAGCCCTTTAAATTTTTAGGAAAAAAAGAGTCCACAGCTGCATTCATTACTTTTGGGAAATTCAGAACCTGGCCACCAGGAGGAGGCAAAGACACCCCAGCCAAAGGCTTAAATACTCCTCCCACTTCTCTCACCCCCCAGTCATTCTTTGCCTTTCGTCCCAGGAGGTTGGCAGAGAAGTGTCAGAAGTTTTGAATAAGTCTCTTATGGCATGGGACTGGAGTTTTAAGTAGTCCTGTCAGCCTTTCAGTGAAAGCTTGGATGAAAGTTAGAGTCCGGAGATGCAGGGAGAGTCTTTCTGCAAAACCATCCCGACTCATTTTAACAGCTCCACAAGCAATCGGCATTGACGAGTTTCACTGCCTGCTTTCTTCCCTCAAGTCCATGGCAGAAGCAATGCTACTATCTGTCACACTTGAAGGGCCGTGTTCCTGTTCCACAGTGTAGATTCCGGTAAGATTGTTTCATTTTACTTTCTTCATGAAATGTACTGTATTACAGATGTTTTCCCGTGAGGCTACCACCTAGAGGGACTAACCTTTATCAAAGGGTCTCAGTGAGGCTCCTTTTGTATCTTGGAATCAAGGGTTAATATCTCCTCAGGGGGGTTATTGAACAGGTTTTTTTTTAATCATGTTTGTTATATGATTCAACCTGCTTATGTGTAGTGTATTTTGGCTCATGGCTTATGGAACATAACGGCTTTTGGAAAGGGACGCGGCCTTACGGTCGGGCGTGCTTTTTTGGACAATACGGTTCTCCTGGTGACTGGCCGTGGTCACGTTTTTGACCTCCATTTCCGCATTCCTGACCGTGTGGCGACGGAGAAATTCTGGTCTGCTGGTGTTGGGTTCATAGGAGGTGGTGAGTGCCCCAGCCATTGTGTGTGTCATGTGCCATTTAGATTTTTGGTCCAATCTTTTGTATTCAATATCATAGTTATGGGGGAATCTGATATTGTGGAGACAGACGTCTCTGTTTTAGTTTCTACTCCTTGCACAGAATGTGTATTGCCCCGGATGATACAAGCCTATCAGTTATGTTCTGAATGCCGTATTAGAGTGCTCAATTCCTCGGGATCGGGGAATCAAGGGGCCACTGAGCCATCCACCTTTGGGGCTTCTGTCCTCCGAGTGGCAAATTTCCTTCCACCTTCGCTTACTAGGCATACAGGTAACCCAGACTTTCCTTATCCTTCTCTGGAAGGTGGCTTGTTCCCACCGGGGGGGCACGATATTGCATGTCCATAATTTTGGCGCTGGCGCATCTGCAACTTACAGAAGTTGGCTTAAGATATTGTTTGTGTTCCGTTATCCAGGGCTCTTCAGGCTGGGGATGGCCTGTTCAGCTCTCTGGGGGAATGACTGTCCCTGAGGCTTCAGGTGGTCAACCTTCGGGCCGGAGTTGTCTCTTGCTCCAGCGGGGGTATGCTGTGCTTTTCGGTATAGACTGGCGCGGCCTTCGTGTTTTCTTGAGGCACGCTGTGGCGTTATAGGAAGATCCCATCCTTAAAGTGAATGTAAAGTTTGAGGAATGAATGCCCGGTTTTTAATAATCCTATTAATAACAGGGGCACTTTCATTCATCAATTTTTAAATTACACTGCTTTTGTTAAAATACTCACCTTTTCTTTCTGTAAGCCGCTCCAGCGCTTCTCCAGCCCGTCGCAAGCCTCTTCTTACGTCAAGAATGACGATTCCGGCATCCTCCATTCACGGCTTCCCCCACCTGGGGAATCATTGCCTAAAGCAATGGAAGGCCGGAATCGTCATTTCTGACGTCGGCAGAGGCTTGCGACGGCCGGAGGAAGCGCTGTAGCTGCTTGCAGAAAGAAAAGGTAAGTATTTTTAAAAAAGCAGTGAAATTTAAATTTTGATGAATAAAAGTGCCCATGTTTTTAATAGGATTATAAAAAAACGGGCACTGATTCATCAAAATTTACATTCACTTTAATGGATCTGAGATTTGTCAGGCTGCTTCTTTGAATAGCTTACAGTGTTATACATAAGGGGATGAAGTAATCGTCTTATAGTCTTGTTTATTGAGTATCCCTTTCCAGTTCTGAGCTTGGAAGAACAGGGTTCCTGTTGGTCCGGTCCTGCGGGTGTGCCTGTTCTTCTTAGGCGATAACCTGCGGGTTGCCTTATCTTTTATTTTTATCCGGTTAGGATGATTTTATTTGGTTCAAGCTCATGTTGGTTTTCTTTTTCCTTTCGGGAATTTTATCTGGAATCGAAACTCGTGATTCTTTGATCGCATTGTTACTTCTAAGGAAGTTTGTTCTGGACATGTTTTAGTCCTATGTTTGTCTGCTGTTTATTCTCCCTCTCTAGGGGGGATTCTATGCGGCCTTGACAGTGGGGTCCCTGGGTTTCAGACTGGTCCTGATTGGGTTCAGATCCTTCTGTCTGGGGGCTTAATCAGACACGTGGTGCCTGTTTGCCTGGCGGGTCAGCCCTTGCGTTCTAGAGTATTTGCGCGACTCTGTCGCGCCCTAGCTCATTTTTGGAGGGTGGACTCCTGCTAGGGATGCCTCTTCCCTTGGACTGGGAATTACGAGTGAGTCTTGTTCCCACTATCCGGCTTAGTCCGGTTATCTTCCTCTGTTAGGTCTGATTCCTTCAGACAAGGTATTTGTGTTCCTTGGGGTTGTTGTTTGGTTTTAAATGATTCCGGGGCCTGGGCCCGGGGTTCTTGTCTTGGATCCTTACGGATGTCTGGGGACTTATGATCCTGTGGCTTTTCCCTTTTGGGAGACAACGTAGTCTGATCCCTTTTTCCTAGTAAGGGGGGTGTTGTTTGGGACCGACTGCTTGGCGATGGCGTCTCCTGAAGGCTTGTTGGCTTAGTCGTGTCTAGTTCCTGCGGTCTCTAGCAAGGCTTGTGGACTATCTGTGGGTCAGTGTCATTGGGACCCTTTTTCCTTTTTCAAGGTTTTCTCGGACGAAGCAGGTTTTTGTTGGGTATTTATTTTCAGGCCTGGTGCACTCAGAATGGGACGCCTCTTGTACCCTCCGTTTTTGCATTCAGTGTCCTCTATAGCTTGAGTATTCCACAGCTCCCAGCCGTAATTTTATTTGTGGGGCGTCTGTTATTTTTGTTCTTCTGGCACCTTGTTCCTTGGCAGAATGACTGGGGGATGAGGGAAGTGGGAGGAGTATTTACGTTTTTGGCTGGGGTGTCTTTGCCTCCTACTGGTGGCCAGGTTCTTATTTCCCAAAAGTAATGAATGCAGCTGTGGACTCTTTCCATCTGAAGAAAAGAAAATTATCAGGTAAACATAATTTAAGTTATTATGGCCAAATGGACATACTCTGAAGCATAAACACAGTAAGATACATATGAATTAAGAAATACATTTAAAACAGACATATTTATATGCACACACAAATACTGATAAAAACTCATAAATGCACCCACAGATTTATGTGCACACAAAATCATTTGCATAAATAGATTTAGATAAACATATATGCACCCACAGATTTATGTGCACACAAACAGTCATTTGCATAAATAGATTTAGATAAACATATATGCACCCACAGATTTATGTGCACACAAACACAAAGTCATTTGCATAGATTTCGATAAACATATATGCACCCACAGATTCATGTGCACACAAACACAGTCATTTGCATAAATAGATTTAGATAAACATATATGCACCCACAGATTCATGTGCACACAAACAGTCATTTGCATAAATAGATTTAGATAAACATATAGGCACCCACAGATTCATGTGCACACAAAGTCATTTGCATAAATAGATTTAGATAAACATATATGCACCCGCAGATTCATGTGCACACAAACACAAAGTCATTTGCATAAATAGATTTAGATGATAAACATATATACACCGACAGATTCATGTGCACACAAACACAAATTCATTTGCATAAATAGATTTAGATAAACATATATGCACCCACAGATTCATGTGCACACAAACACAAAGTCATTTGCATAAATAGATTTAGATAAACATATATGCACCCACACATTCATGTGCACACAAACACAAAGTCATTTGCATAAATAGATTTAGATAAACATATATGCACCCACAGATTCATGTGCACACAAAGTCATTTGCATAAATAGATTTAGATAAACATATATGCTTGCAAATACAGTAAGTATTGTAATTTGTACTTTATATCAGCAGTTTTTAGTGTATTTAGCCTTTTTTAACATTATGGTATAAATTGCAAGCAGAGTATAAAAATGGTAGCGCTATCTCTAGCAGAGTGCAATCCATAGTACTCCCATTTTTAATTCCGTATGACCAGTGCAAAGTAAAATGTTAGTGTTCAAGTGAAAGCTTAGTTTGCACTAACATCTGGAAGACGGGCTAAATCCCTCACCTAATACACTTGGCACGCTATAAAACTCCGGTCTTGGCTTTCGCTCAAGCTCTAACCCGAAGGTTAGAAGTGGAGATCTTCAGAAAGACTTAAACTATATTTTTATGTATAAATCTATCTATTTGATATAAAGGGATATAGTATATGAAAAGTTGTTGGACTGGGAAGGGTTCAAAGGCATATATGTGTGTGTATGTATGTATGTATATATATATATTTATTTAGCAGTGATTGCACACACACATACAAATAGAATATATGTATGTATGTGTGTGTGTGTAATCACTGTTAAATATTTTTATTAATTAAAAAAAAACATATATTACATTTAATATGTATATGTATGTGACATATTTTATTCTTAGCACCAGGCACCAATATGGATAGTGCACCCTTTGCTATCAATAGTGATCCACATTTCTGATTGGTAGGAATGTGCTCTGCCGTTGTTAGCGCTAACATCAGCATCAAATTAAAAGGCATGGAACACTCTAGTAACAGAATCAATAGTTTCACTAAAGGGATAACAATCTAGTTGACTCTGTCATTGTAAGATAAGGGGGAGTAGATGATTTAGAATATTTAGATTGAAAGGAAAAAATGCAAATCTTGCTTAAAAATAACAATCTGTCTTAGTCCAGTAGCCTTCTTCTTTATAATATTATATAGTATTGTAGTAAACTTTAGTTTTATAATGCACGTTCCTCACTTCATCCTCCCCTAGCCTAGCTTCAAATGTTTTTTTTATTTCTATCACAAAGTAGGTAGTACAGTAAATTTGAAGTCATAACACCTGCTGTAATGCACAATATGTCTATACCTATGTAGAAGCTTCATGTATATATTGTAAGCTGTCGCACAGTGTCCAAATAACTCCTAATAATCTCCATCACTATTAACCCCTTAACTGTCAAACCTCCATTAGAATTAGGCCTAACCACTATAACTGCCAGCACTGTTGACCCTAAATGTCCAGACCCCCACTGTTATTAACTTCCTTATCACTTAAACACCTAAACCTATTAAACCATAAGAAGCCAGAACCCCATAGCAATAAACTTCCTAACTTCTAATATCCCTAACATTATTAACCCCCCACCACCAAAAATCCTATATAAATAAATACCCAAACCTCCACTGTTTTAACACCTAACTGCCAGACTCCTACTGTAATAAAGACCATAAACTCTAGTACTGTAACTGCTATTAATACCTAAACTAACTCCATAACCCCCAATACTATTACCTCCGAACTGCTAGGACCATAACAGCTGTTAATTTCTAACCACCAGACATCCCTTCCTGCAATAAGCCCCATAATCATTAGGTCCAAAATTAATATTAACCCAAAGATACCAGACTATTGCAAATCTTCCACTGCTAAGACCTCTTAACATCTATTAGCCCTAAATGTGTCAGAGCCCCATCACAAATCCCACCCCAGTGCTAAGATGCCCTAATGGCTATTTACCACTAAACAGTCAAAGCCCCATTAAAAATAACAACCATTGAATGCCCCACACCACATGGACCCTCTCACCTAAAGGTAACCCAACCCCCAAAAACCACCTTAATTTTATTTTGTAGCTGATATCAAATGAAGCACTGCTGATATACTGATCTCACTTGACTTGTAATCTAGCTCTATGTTTGCACACATGAATATGCCTGTAATATAAATGTTTATTTGTATTGTTTTAAATAAATTCATTAGCAAACTGTATGAGGCTTCTAGTCTGAGTCTGCCAAAGAAAAATGTTTCCTATTCCATAAAGGGACATGAAACCCAAAATGTTTATTTCATGATTAAGATAGACCATACCATTTTTAAAAAAGTTTCCAATTTACTTCTGTTATCATAATGATTTTGTTCTCTTAGTATACTTTGTAGAAAAGCCGGTATACTCAGGAGCAATCACATTTTTGCAGCACTATGTCAGCAGTTTTGCAAGAATACTTTTAACAACACTATACAATTGCGATAGCACTAAATGGCAGCAAATTTTGCTGCCATGTAGTGATCCATACAAACGCACACTACCTACCTAGGTATGCTCATCAACAAACAATACCATGAGAAAGAAGCACATTTGATAATAGAATTAAATTGGATTATTTTTTTTTTATTGTATGCTCTGCTTGAATCACAGGTCCCTTTAAATCTTGATTCTTAACTCCAGATGCTCCAAAATTTGCAATCAGTTAATTAATTACACCTTACATGGCCAGCCCTCATTCAATTCTTTTAAAAATGGCGCTGAATCTGACATTACAAAGGATCGCGCTCCCTGACAATCTTGCAGGGGAGAGTGAATCTGGCACTGATAACAAATGCAATTTAAATGGTACCATAACTTGCGTTCAGCTGTAGTTTCACCTGTTCCATTCCCCATACACATTGTAATGTTTCTATGTATTATGTATAATTAGGGTTTTAGCTTTAGAATTTTAATATGGTTTTTATTGAGAACTATACTGTAGTCTCCTTCTCATATTTAGCTATGGGATAGACCTCTTAGACGTGTTCTGCTGCAACCGGTGGCAGGTTTGGTGAATTGTACAATATTAAATCCAAGCAGTAGATGCTGCCTGGTAACCATGTTCTGCCGCATGTTCATAAATGTGTGCCTGTGCGCTACGGTAGAAAAAGATGAAGGCACGGCGACTATTTCAGTGGCTCTAAAATAGAGATAAAACACCACATTTTTCTTTCATAAATTAGATAAAACATACAATTTTAAACAAATTTACTCCTATTATCTAATTGTCTTTGTTTTTTTGTATCCTTTGTTGAAAAGCAGGGATGTAAGATCAGGCGTGTGCACGTGTCTGCAGCACTATATGGCAGCAGTTTTTTTTACAATGTTGAACATTAGCAAGCCCACTAGTTTGCAGTACTGTTTCCTGTCATGTAGTGCTGCAGGCATGTGCACGCTACCTACCTAGGTATCTCTTCAACAAAGAATAACATGAGGTCAAAGCAAATTTGATAATAGAAATACATTTGAAAACATTTTTAACATATTTTCTATCTAAATCATGGGTTTCATGTCCCTTTAATAGTAATTTATACATATTGGCAAAACCAGTACAAAAGCCCTCAAATGAAAAAAAAGGAAAAGAAACACTAAAGACTAAAAGAAACACTAAAGACTAAAAGAAACACTAAAGACTAAAAGAAAACACTAAAGAGTAAATGCAATAGAAGATTTTTGATTGTATAATTTTGCATTGAAATCAATGTGTTCAAATATAAATGAATGCAGGGTTTTCACTCTCTGTCATCAGAAGTACATAATTACATCATACATAAATACTTATAAGAAAGTATTTTGTGCCAAGACAATCTGCCCCTAAGGTTTGTTTTATAGATGCACTTTGCGTCGTGTTGAATACTCGTTAGTGTTTGTCTTTCCAATTCTGGTAATGTTTCTAAGAAAGATGGCACAAAGTGTCCTAATAACTTTGCCATAAATAGACTCACACATTTTGTGAACAGAGAACCCTTGGATACTGTCTGGGGTCACAAACTAACATCCAGACAACTTAAATGCAGTCATATGGAAGAATTAGTCCTGATACCAAAATGTGTTTCACAATGTCACTGCATTTCAGTTTCAGTGAGAGCAAGGTGACTGAAAAGACATATCTCAAGGGCGTAGATTAATGACAAATTCAAGGAATTCTCAATTATCACAATTTTATATTAATCTATGGAACTGCTTTATTAGAATTCAGATACTTTTTTACCTAAATTGGCCCAGTATTTAAACATGATTTCTTTCATCAGATGGTGAGAGTCCACGAGACATCATGTGTGGGAATATTTCCCTCCTTACCACTGGGCGGAGTCAAAAGTCACCCCAACACACCAGAGGTTTAAATCCCTCCTACTTCCCATGATCTTCAATTATGTTCTTTTGCCTAATTGATGAGGCGTGAGATGAAAGTGAAGTGCAAAGGGATCCTCTAACCTAGGTAGATAAAACTACTAAAGTAAGGCACAGGTGTTAATTAGGGCAAAAAGTCTAATAATGACTGGTGCTATAAGTAATATGGGTAAATAGAAAAATAAAAGGAAAGGAAAACTACTTATAATTAACACTCTTGCCTCTAAATATAAATATGATATAAAGCAAAAACGGGGGCTAAAATAAATGTAGCCACCCACACAAGGAAACTGAAAACAGACATAGATGCAATTATTAGCAGTATAATGTGCCAAGCATCAGATTAACAAAATCATCCTATAACACATAACCCCATGAGTCCTAACAAAAGGAGCGGAGGAATATTATATCACTATGTAACTCAGATGGTGATATAGATGTAATAGAACAGGTTCAGCATATCCTAGTAAAGTCACAGTAATACAATTGTTTCAAAGCCCAATAGGAATACTTGCTGCAAATGTCCTGTAGGTTTCACTTTAAATACTGAAATAGATAGATCCTCCGTGTAGTGGTCAAGCTGGATAAACCAGTCCTCACTGGTATGTGTGATGCAGGGAAAGTTTGTAACTGGTTACACAGCTAACCTTGCGTTCTAACCCCCGCTAGCACCGGTAATAACTTGACTGTGTGGGCGCCTCTCACTGTGTTGTCTCAGCAGCAGGATTAACCGCCCTATCCGAGGCAACTGAGAGGTCAGAGAGCTTCCGATTTGCCCTATTAGACAATGACTCCGGGCTTACCTTAGCGGTTAAACGGGTCTACAGGCAGCGCAGGTTGCACACAAGCCTTAAGTGCACCAATGATGTATTAAGATTTTTTGTCCACAGTAGCATGTATCCGGCATAATCCTCCTGCCCAACCAAATGTTAGGAATTGTGGGAAAGTTTGAAAAAGAGCCTACGATTGTTTCACCTGTTCGACTTCATCAGGGCATGTAGATTAACTCATTCCTATCCTCCTTAAAGAGCAACAGTTTTTTGCCTTCCCCTGGGAATCTAGTGAATCTGTGAATTTGAGTTCCGTGTGTGATCTTTTGTAAAAAAAAATGTACATCCAATTTATTGTTAACAAATGATCCTATATTAGGCACCAAGTAAGACATATACATTCTTTTAGCTAAACTAAATTATCAATGTCTGTGTTTTGTACAAAGGAACAATAAAGTTGAGTTAATATAACAACAACACTGAACATAACTGTTTCAATGATGCTTTGACATAATGTTCAATACATTGTAGCTTATTTGCACCTTAGCCTTTACGCATACAATATATCTAATTCAATTATAGCCAATTCTTATAATGTGACCAGTTGAATTCGATTGTACTGACGGATGTTTTTGAAAATAATCCAGAATAGTATAATAAATTAACCCAATAATGGAGAATTAAGTAATTCCTCATTCAGGCCACCTGGAGACAGGTTGTCTAGGTTATAAATCCAGCGGCTTTCATGTTAGAGGAGAACCTTGTCCAAGCTGCCACATATAATACCAAGCTTAACCTTTTCAATACCTATTATACTAAAAGTTCTGTGAGAAGAATTGTGATGTTTTTTTAAATGTTGTGCTATACTTGATGTTTTCTCAATGTCACGTACATGTTCAAGTGTTCGATCTCTGAGTGCTCTTGTCGTTTTAACGACATAAAAAAGGGTGCACCCACATTTAGCCAAATAAATAAGACCTTCACTCCTGCAAGTAATCTTAGCCCTTGTGCTGTACCTTGAGGTGTCATAAAAGCAGGCCTAGTCTTTGTCTAAGAAGGACACTCCCATGGAGCCTTTGATTGGTGTATGGTAGGACACACCTTAAGTGAATTAAGTATACAATGGGAGCCAACAGTTACTATACACACTTTTTTTTATCTCCCTCACCTCCTGGAAGCAACTGATGAGAGAGCACTGGAGGACTGAACTGGCTGAGTATATTAGCATTCTTGTGCATTTCCCTTGGGATAGATTCACTGGTTCACTATGTTTAGTTAAGATTGCTTAATCTGGGTTTGTTTAAGATAAAGTTGCCCTGTATAATTTGGACTGGATGTTGTAGTTCTGACTTGGATTGTGTTGGGAATAATTATTATTAATTGTATAACATTTAGGTTAGCAGTTGACAGTCCTAGGAAAGTACAGAAGAGCTCAAGTCGCCAAGGGATTTATTCCGGAGGGACATACTAATTACCACCACATATGTACGGCCTGTTTTGCAGCAGCCTGGTTCAAATGCAGCATGATATAGCCAGTTCTGTGCCTGTGGTGGTCTGCTATAAAAACTATGAACCAGGTTGTCACCTAAATTCAGTGCCCTTTTGGCAGTCATTTGAGGATAATCTCCTAGAACATTGTGTAAATCTGTATCTGTATTAAGGATAGGCCATTGCTTTTTAAGTATTGACTGAATATCTTTCCATTCCTCTAACCCAGCAGTTCCCAACCTTTTTTCTCTCCCATACCCCTTGATTAGGCTTTTAATTTATGAGTACCCCCTCTCTTCATTACCCCCACCCATTCCTCAAAAAAGTTGTTTCTTTCATGTAATTGGCAAGAGTCCATGAGCTAGTGACATATGGGATATACAATCCTACCAGGAGGGGCAAAGTTTCCCAAACCTCAAAATGCCTATAAATACACCCCTCACCACACCCACAATTCAGTTTTACAAACTTTGCCTCCCTATGGAGGTGGTGAAGTAAGTTTGTGCTTGATTTTCTTCTGTGATATGCGCTTCTCAGCATGTTGAAGCCCAATTCCTCTCAGAGTACAGTGTTTGTCAGAGGGATGTGAAGGGAGTATCACCTATTGATTCTATGGTTTTCCTCACGGGAAATCTTTTCATAGGTTCTCTGTTATTGGTCGTAAAGATTCATCTCTAACCTCCCTTTTCAGATCGACGATATACTCTCATATTCCATTACCTCTGTCAGGTTAGGTAAAGTCCTGAATCAGACCCAAATGCTAGAATGATTATTAACAACACACTAGCACACTGAGTATAAACCAGGACCTGATCCCACGACAGTCTCACTGGAAAAGAATGATACAAAGTGAGATGGTACTCACAGATTCCAGGGATTACCACCAGGAAGCTTGATTGTAGATAGGGGGTCAGGAAATAGACATAGTCAGGCGGGTAATGATTTGGCAACGTGAGATCAAGCAACAAGGTAAACTCAGATTTGAGAGGGATAAGCAGAGGCGTGGTCAGGCAAGCAAAGTCCGTTAACAGTAGGGATGGGCAAATGTGTTTATATTCGAATTTGAATGTTAGAACGAATGTTATTGTAGAAATTCGATTTACATAATAGAATGTTGATAAGAACGAATATTCTTAAAAATTCGATTTTCGAATGTTATTTACAGTTTTCGAATGTTACATTCTAATTTGAATGTCATATTCGAATTCGAATGTCACATTCTAATTCGAATGTCACTTTCGAATTCGAATATTATATTTATAAAGCACAATTGTAGACTAGAAACACTATTTTGAATTCTAATGTCACATTCGAATCGAATATCACATTCGAATCGAATATGACATTCGAATTTGAATATTACATTTATAAAACACAGTATTATATTAGAAATACTATTTCTCCTGTTAAGTGTAGTCAGTCCACGGGTCATCCATTACTTATGGGATATTAACTCCTCCCTAACAGGAAGTGCAAGAGGATCACCCAAGCAGAGCTGCTATATAGCTCCTCCCCTCTACGTCACACCCAGTCATTCTCTTGCACCTAACTAATAGATAGGATGTGTGAGAGGAGTGTGGTTATTAAATTTAGTTTTCTATTACTTCAATCAAAAGTTTGTTGTTTTAAACAGCACTGGAGTGTGTTGTTTCTTCTCAGGCAGTATTAGAAGAAGAATCTACCTGAGTTTGTGTATGATCTTAGCGGACGTAACTAAGATCCATTTGCTGTTCTCGGCCATTCTGAGGAGCGAGGTAACTTCAGAACAGGGGACAGCGGGCAGGGTTCACCTGCAAAGAGGTATGTTGCAGTATATTATTTTCTAAGGAATGGAATTGACTGAGAAAATACTGCTAATACCAATATAATGTAAGTACAGCCTTAAATGCAGTAGTGGCAACTGGTATCAGGCTGTTATGTATGTATGTTGGCACTAAAGTATTTCTGGGGAATGGCACTTCACTAAGAAAATACGATATACATATAACTTATAGCTTTTCTGCAGTGATAGCGACTAGCAACAGGCTTTTATTATTATTTCATATATTGAAAACGTTTACTGGCAGGTTAATCGTTTTTCTCTCTGAGGTACTTGGTGAAAATTTATGGGCATTATTTTCCACTTGACTGTCGTTTATTTTGAATAAAATCAGTTTACTGAGCTTCCCCACTGCTGTATTATGAGTGGGAGGGGCCTATTTTGGCGCTTTTACTACGCATTAAAAATTCAGTCACAGTCTTCCTTATTCTCCCTGCATGATCCAGGACGTCTCTACAGAGCTCAGGGGTCTCCAAAACTAGTTTGAGGGAGGTAATCACTCACAGCAGACCTGTGAGACTGTGCTTTGACTGTGATAAAAAACGTATTTATTTGATTTGTCAATCGTTTTTTAGTATTAAGGGGTTATTAATCCATTTGCTGATGGGTGCTATCCTTTGCTAAATTAATGCATTTCATATGAAAAATTGATTGCTATAACTAAACCGGTTCATTGTTATATCAAAGTGACAGTTTTTTTGTGTGCTTCTTAAAGGCACAGTAACGTTTTTTATATTGCTTGTAAATTCATTTGAAAAGTATTTTCCAAGCTTGCTAGTCTAATTGCTAGTTTGTTTAAACATGTCTGACACAGAGGAATCTCTTTGTGCAATATGTTCAAAGGCCAAGGTGGAGCCCAATAGAAATTTATGTACTAATTGCATTGATGCTACTTTAAATAAAAGCCAATCTGTACAAGTTAAGCAAAATTCACCAGAGAACGAGGGGGAAGTTATGCCGACTAACTTGCCTCACGTGTCAGTACCTGCATCTCCCGCTCAGGAGGTGCGTGATATTGTAACGCCAAGTACATCAGGGCGGCCATTACAAATCACTTTACAAGACATGGCTAATGTTATGACTGAAGTTTTATCTAAATTGCCAGAACTTAGGGGTAAACGAGACCACTCTGGGGTGAGAACAGAGTGCGCTGATAATGCTAGGGCCATGTCTGATACTGCGTCACAAATTGCAGAACATGAAGACGGAGAGCTTCATTCTGTGGGTGACGGATCTGATCCAAATAAACTGGATTCAGACATTTCAAATTTCAAATTTAAGCTGGAAGGGGCTAACACCTAGGGGAGGTGTTAGCGGCTCTGAATGATTGTAACACGGTTGCAATCCCAGAGAAAATATGTAGGTTGGATAAATATTTTGCGGTACCAACGTGTACTGACGTTTTTCCTATACCTAAGAGACTTACTGAAATTGTTACTAAGGAGTGGGATAGACCCGGTGTGCCTTTCGCACCCCCTCCTATATTCAGAAAAATGTTTCCAATAGACGCCACCACACGGGACTTATGGCAAACGGTCCCTAAGGTGGAGGGAGCAATTTCTACTTTAGCTAAGCGTACCACTATCCCGGTGGAGGATAGCTGTGCCTTTTCAGATCCAATGGATAAAAAGTTAGAGGGTTACCTTAAGAAAATGTTTGTTCAACCCCTTGCATGCATTGCGCCTGTCACGGCTGCGGCGGCATTTTGGTTTGAGTCTCTGGAAGAGACCCTTGACACAGCTCCATTAGATAAGATCACACACAAGCTTAAAACCCTTAAGCTAGCTAATTCATTTATTTCTGATGCCGTAGTACACTTAACTAAACTTACGGCTAAGAATTCCGGATTCGCCATTCAGGCGCGCAGAGCGCTGTGGCTAAAATCCTGGTCAGCTGATGTGACTTCTAAATCTAAATTGCTTAACATACCTTTCAAGGGGCAGTCATTATTCGGGCCCGGTTTGAAAGAAATTATCGCTGACATTACGGGAGGTAAGGGCCATGCCCTGCCTCAAGACAGAGCCAAACCAAGGGCTAGACAGTCTAATTTTCGTGCCTTTCGTAACTTCAAGGCAGGAGCAGCATCAACTTCCTCGGCTCCAAAACAGGAAGGAACTGTTGCTCGCTACAGACAAGGCTGGAAACCTAACCAGACCTGGAACAAGGGCAAGCAGGCCAGAAAACCTGCTGCTGCCCCTAAGACAGCATGAAGTGAGGGCCCCCGATCCGGAAACGGATCTAGTGGGGGGCAGACTTTCTCTCTTCGCCCAGGCTTGGGCAAGAGATGTCCAGGATCCCTGGGCGTTGGAGATCATATCTCAGGGATATCTTCTGGACTTCAAAGCTTCTCCTCCACAAGGGAGATTTCATCTTTCAAGGTTGTCAACAAACCAGATAAAGAAAGAGGCGTTTCTACACTGTGTACAAGATCTTTTACTGATGGGAGTGATCCATCCGGTTCCGCGGTCGGAACACGGACAAGGGTTTTACTCAAATCTGTTTGTGGTTCCCAAGAAAGAAGGAACCTTCAGACCAATATTGGATTTAAAGATCCTAAACAAATTCCTAAGAGTTCCATCGTTCAAAATGGAAACTATTCGGACAATCTTACCCATGATCCAAAGGGGTCAGTACATGACCACAGTGGATTTAAAGGATGCCTACCTTCACATACCGATTCACAAGGATCATTACCGGTATCTAAGGTTTGCCTTTCTAGACAGGCATTACCAGTTTGTAGCTCTTCCCTTCGGGTTAGCTACGGCTCCAAGAATCTTTACAAAGGTTCTGGGTTCTCTTCTGGCGGTACTAAGACCACGAGGAATATCGGTAGCTCCGTACCTAGATGACATTCTGATACAAGCGTCAAGTTTCCAAACTGCCAAGTCTCATACAGAGTTAGTACTGGCATTTCTAAGGTCACATGGGTGGAAAGTGAACGAAGAAAAGAGTTCTCTATTGCCACTCACAAGAGTTCCCTTCTTAGGGACTCTCATAGATTCTGTAGAAATGAAGATTTACCTGACAGAGGACAGGTTAACAAAACTTCTAAATGCTTGCCGGATCCTTCATTCCATTCCACACCCGTCAGTGGCTCAATGCATGGAGGTAATCGGCTTAATGGTAGCGGCAATGGACATAGTACCTTTTGCACGCCTACATCTCAGACCGCTGCAATTGTGCATGCTAAGTCAGTGGAATGGGGATTACTCAGATTTGTCCCCTATGCTGAATCCGGATCAAGAGACCAGAGATTCTCTTCTATGGTGGCTTTCTCGGCCACATCTGTCCAGAGGGATGCCCTTCAGCAGGCCAGACTGGACAATTGTAACAACAGACGCCAGCCTACTAGGTTGGGGCGCTGTCTGGAACTCCCTGAAGGCTCAGGGATCATGGACTCAGGAGGAGAGTCTTCTTCCAATAAACATTCTGGAATTGAGAGCAGTTCTCAATGCCCTTCTGGCTTGGCCTCAGTTAGCAACTCTGAGGTTCATCAGGTTTCAGTCGGACAACATCACGACTGTGGCTTACATCAACCATCAGGGAGGGACAAGGAGTTCCCTAGCGATGATGGAAGTTTCAAAGATAATTCGCTGGGCAGAGTCTCACTCTTGCCACCTGTCAGCGATCCACATCCCAGGCGTGGAGAACTGGGAGGCGGATTTCCTAAGTCGCCAGACTTTTCATCCGGGGAATGGGAACTTCATCCGGAGGTCTTTGCCCAAATACTTCGACGTTGGGGCAAACCAGATATGGATCTCATGGCGTCTCGCCAGAACGCCAAGCTTCCTTGTTACGGGTCCAGATCCAGGGACCCGGGAGTGGTCCTGATAGATGCTCTGACAGCACCTTGGACCTTCAAGATGGCTTATGTGTTCCCACCCTTTCCGATGCTTCCTCGATTGATTGCCAGGATCAAACAGGAGAAAGCATCAGTGATTCTAATAGCGCCTGCGTGGCCACGCAGGACCTGGTATGCAGATCTAGTGGACATGTCATCCTGTCCACCTTGGTCGCTGCCTCTGAGACAGGACCTTCTAATTCAGGGTCCTTTCAAACATCAAAATCTAATTTCTCTGAAGCTGACTGCATGGAGATTGAACGCTTGATTTTATCAAAGCGTGGATTTTCGGAGTCAGTAATTGATACCTTAATACAGGCTAGGAAACCTGTTACCAGGAAAATTTACCATAAGATATGGCGTAAATATTTACACTGGTGCGAATCCAAGAGTTACTCATGGAGTAAGGTTAGGATTCCTAGGATATTGTCTTTTCTACAAGAAGGTTTAGAAAAGGGTTTATCTGCAAGCTCTTTAAAGGGACAGATCTCAGCCCTGTCCATCCTTTTACACAAACGTCTGTCAGAAGTTCCAGACGTTCAGGCTTTTTGTCAAGCTTTGGCCAGGATTAAGCCTGTGTTTAAGACTGTTGCTCCACCGTGGAGCTTAAACTTAGTTCTTAACGTTTTACAGGGTGTTCCGTTTGAACCCCTTCATTCCATTGATATCAAGCTATTATCTTGGAAAGTTCTGTTTTTAATGGCTATTTCCTCGGCTCGTAGAGTCTCTGAGTTATCGCATTACATTGTGATTCTCCTTATCTGATTTTTCATTCAGACAAGGTAGTTCTGCGTACTAAACCTGGGTTCTTACCTAAGGTAATCACTAACAAGAATATCAATCAAGAGATTGTTGTTCCATCATTGTGCCCTAACCCTTCTTCAAAGAAGGAACGACTTCTGCACAATCTAGACGTAGTCCGTGCCCTGAAATTTTATTTACAGGCAACTAAAGATTTTCGCCAAACTTCTTCCCTGTTTGTCGTTTATTCTGGACAGAGGAGAGGTCAAAAAGCATCTGCTACCTCTCTCTCTTTTTGGCTTCGTAGCATAATACGTTTAGCCTATGAGACTGCTGGACAGCAGCCTCCTGAAAGAATTACAGCTCATTCCACGAGAGCTGTGGCTTCCACGTGGGCCTTTAAGAATGAGGCCTCTGTTGAACAGATTTGCAAGGCTGCAACTTGGTCTTCTCTTCATACTTTTTCCAAATTTTACAAATTTGACACTTTTGCTTCTTCTGAGGCTGTTTTTGGGAGAAAGGTTCTTCAGGCAGTGGTTCCTTCCGTATAAAGATCCTGCCTGTCCCTCCCGTCATCCGTGTACTTTAGCTTTGGTATTGGTATCCCATAAGTAATGGATGACCCGTGGACTGACTACACTTAACAGGAGAAAACATAATTTATGCTTACCTGATAAATTCCTTTCTCCTGTAGTGTAGTCAGTCCACGGCCCGCCCTGTTTTTTATGGCAGGTCTAAATTTTAAATTATTTTCCAGTCACCACTGCACCCTATAGTTTCTCCTTTCTCGTTTGGTTTTCGGTCGAATGACTGGGTGTGACGTAGAGGGGAAGAGCTATATAGCAGCTCTGCTTGGGTGATCCTCTTGCACTTCCTGTTAGGGAGGAGTTAATATCCCATAAGTAATGGATGACCCGTGGACTGACTACACTACAGGAGAAAGGAATTTATCAGGTAAGCATAAATTATGTTTTTGAATTCGAATGTCACATTCAAATCAAATATCACATTCAAATCGAATATCACATTCGAATCGAATATCACATTTATTAAACACAGTTGTAAACTAGAAATACTATTTTGAATTTGAATGTCACATTCAAATTCGAATGTCACATTCAAATTCGAATATTACATTTAAAAAACACAGTATTAGACTAGAAATACTATTTCGAATTCGAATGTGACATTCAAATTCGAATGTTACATTCAAATTCGAATATTACATTTAAAACACAGTATTAGACTAGAAATACTATTTCAAATTTGAATGTGACATTCGAATGTAGCATTCGAATTCGAATATTACATTTATTAAACACAGTTGTAGACTAGAAATACTATTTTGAATTTGAATGTCACATTCGAATTCGAATATTACATTTCGAAATTGAATCAATACATAGCTAAACATTCTAAAATTCGAACGAATATTTTCAAATTTAATTGAAGAATTCGAAAACGAAAATTTGAAAATAGAATGTTAGATTGTTTTATAAACATTCGAAATTCGATTCGAACAAACTAATGTATCAAAATTTGTTTTAAATTTCAAATTTTTAGAAACATTCGCCCATCTCTACTTAACAGTATATCAGACAGCAAAGTATCCTCAGGTCTGAAAGGGTTAAACAGAGACGTGGTCAAGCAGGCAAAGTTTGTTAACAGTATATCAAGCAGCAAAGTATCCTCAGGTTTGAAAGGGTTAAACAGAGACGTGGTCAAGCAGCAGGCAAAGTTCGTTAACAGTATATCAGGCAGCAAAGTATCCTCAGGTTTGAAAGGGTTAAACAGAGACGTGATCAAGCAAGCAAAGTTCGTTAACAGTATATCAGGCAGCAAAGTATCCTCAGGTTTGAAAGGGTTAAACAGAGACGTGATCAAGCATCTGGCATCAGGTCGAATTTGAATATTACATTTAAAAAACACAGTATTAGACTAGAAATACTATTTCGAATTCGAATGTCACATTCAAATTCGAATGTCACATTCGAATTTGAATATTACATTTAAAACACAGTATTAGACTAGAAATACTATTTCAAATTCGAATGTGACATTCGAATGTAGCATTCGAATTCGAATATTACATTTATTAAACACAGTTGTAGACTAGAAATACTATTTTGAATTTGAATGTCACATTCGAATTCGAATATTACATTTCGAAATTGAATCAATACATAGCTAAACATTCTAAAATTCGAACGAATATTTTCAAATTTAATTGAAGAATTCGAAAACGAAAATTTGAAAATAGAATGTTAGATTGTTTTATAAACATTCGAAATTCGATTCGAACAAACTAATGTATCAAAATTTGTTTTAAATTTCAAATTTTTAGAAACATTCGCCCATCTCTACTTAACAGTATATCAGACAGCAAAGTATCCTCAGGTCTGAAAGGGTTAAACAGAGACGTGGTCAAGCAGGCAAAGTTTGTTAACAGTATATCAAGCAGCAAAGTATCCTCAGGTTTGAAAGGGTTAAACAGAGACGTGGTCAAGCAGCAGGCAAAGTTCGTTAACAGTATATCAGGCAGCAAAGTATCCTCAGGTTTGAAAGGGTTAAACAGAGACGTGATCAAGCAAGCAAAGTTCGTTAACAGTATATCAGGCAGCAAAGTATCCTCAGGTTTGAAAGGGTTAAACAGAGACGTGATCAAGCATCTGGCATCAGGTCGAATTTGAATATTACATTTAAAAAACACAGTATTAGACTATAAATACTATTTCGAATTCGAATGTCACATTCAAATTCGAATGTCACATTCGAATTTGAATATTACATTTAAAACACAGTATTAGACTAGAAATACTATTTCAATTTCGAATGTGACATTCGAATGTAGCATTCTAATTCGAATATTACATTTATTAAACACAGTTGTAGACTAGAAATACTAATTTGAATTTGAATGTCACATTCAAATTCGAATATTACATTTAGAAATTGAATGAATACATAGCTAAACATTCTAATATTCGAACGAATATTTTCGAATTTTATTGAAAAATCAAAAATAGAATGTTAGAATGTTATATAAACATTCGAAATTCGAACGAACGAATGTATCAAAATTCGTTTTAAATTTCAAATTTTTAGAAACATTCTTCCATCCCTACTTAACAGTATATCAGGCAGCAAAGTATCCTCAGGTTTGAAAGGGTTAAACAGAGACGTGGTCAAGCAAGCAAAGTTCGTTACCAGTATATCAAGCAGCAAAGTATCCTCAGGTTTGAAAGGATTAAACAGAGACGTGGTCAAGCAGGCAAAGTTAATTAACAGTATATCAGGCAGCAAAGTATCCTCAGGTTTGAAATGGTTAAACAGAGACATGGTCAAGCAAGCAAAGTTTGTTAACAGTATATCAGGTAGCAAAGTATCCAAATGAGTACTCACAAAGCCACAGCAAGGAAAAAACAAACGGGCATCAGGTGAAGGACACGCCGGAATTTGAACCCGGAGTGACGTCAGCAGAATGGGACAGCTTCAGGAAGCGTGTCAGCAGAGTGAGACTGCTTCAGAGGCAAAGGATGTTGCTAAGCAACACAGCAACAGAGCCGCAGAAGCGAGGAGCGCGACAACCTCTACTGATACTTTTTCAGTACTGGTTTGGCTATCTGCTATATGTGGATGGGTGTCTTTCGGTAAGTATGTTTTCATTACTTAAGACACTCTCAGCTATGGTTTGGCACTTAATGTATTAATATAAAGTATTAAATATATGTATTGTACTTATATTTGCCATGAGTCAGGTTTATGTATATTTCCTTTTGCAGACTATCAGTTTCAAAATTGGGAAACATATTTAGGAAGTTATTTTATCTTACCTGGGGTATAGTCTTTTCTTCAAATTGACTGCTTTTTCATTAAATTAGGCTCACGAGGTCGCAAAATGCTGATATTTATTGCGTCATTCTTGGCGCAAGAATTTTTTTGTCGTGAAGGTACGTTCGGTGACACAAATTCGTCAATTCTTAATTGATGCCAGGTTTCCTTGCACAAGGTTGCGTCTGCCATGACAGATGTTGTTAGCGCCAAAAAATTTCATTTTGCGTTGTGCGTCATACTTGGCACCAAATAATTTAATTATTTAAACCTCACTTCCTATATGCCTCTTGCCTTTTTTATGCTCAGAGGGCTATGCTGTTTGCATTTTTTCCCATTCCTGAAACTGCCATATAAGGAAATTGATAATCTTGCTTTATATGTTGTTTTTTTCTCTTACATTTGCATGATGTCTCAATCGAAACCTGTCTCAGAAACAACTGTTGGAACCCTGCTGCCTGATAACAGTTCTACCAAAGCTAAGTGTATCTGTTGTAAGTTAGCGGAGATTATATCTCCAGCTGTAGTATTTAACAGTTGTCATGATAAGCTTTTACATGCAGAGAATGTATCCATCAGTACTAGTACAATGCCTGTTGTTCCTTCAACATCTAATGTACATGATATCCCTGTGAATATAAAAGATTTTATTGCTGATGCGATTCAGAAGGCTTTGTCTGCTATTCCGCCTTCTAATAAACGTAAAAGGTCTTTTAAAACTTCTCATAAAGTTGATGAAATTTCAAATGACCGACAACATACTGAATTATCCTCCTCTGATGGGGATCTATCTGATTCAGAAGATCCTACCTCAGATATTGACACTGACAAATCTACTTATCTCTTTAAGATGGAGTATATACGTTCCACACTTTCTATCGACCAGCAAAAGCACTAGTCAGATAACCAGACAACCAACAACACTTGAATCCTTATGCTTACTACCACACACACCTAGGCATATGATCTCAATAACTTACCGTCTGCTCCTCTCACATATGGACGCACCGCTCCCCGGGTACACGCAGCAATGGAACAAATAACTCGTTCCACCTCTTTCCACTAAGGAGTGGAATAAGATATTCAGGGCCCATGCGAAAGCTTCTGTCTCGGCCAGAGTGCTAGAATCAAGTTACAAATACCTGTCCAGGTGGTACCTTACACCTGACAGATTACAGAAAATATATAAACAGACAGATGGGAAGTGCTGGCGCGGTTGCGGGGAGAGGGGCACCCTCATACACATCTGGTGGGGATGTAGGCACATTGAACGATATTGGCACTCAGTCTTGGATAAAATGGAGACAATAATCAGATCCCCCATCCCCAGAACACCCAACCTATTATTGTATCATGAACTCCCCATATTTAGAGATAATCCAACAAAGCAGCTGTTTCTCATAATGATTAATACCGCTAAATCTCTCGTCCCAAGGTAATGGAAGAGTGCCGAAACCCCCACAGTCCGGGAGTGGACCACTCAAGTCGAAAGATACCTATCACTTGAGAGATACAGATTCTTGAGAGATGATAGGGCAGAAATTCACGAATATATGCTTGACCGCTGGAAACAGGCGTCTTCTGTCTCAGGTGCAAGTCCATAGAGACGTCCCTGATTACCTGATACTACGTACTTATTTGCCTTACTGTGGCTGGTTGGGACATCCTCACAATCTTCCTCCCCCTTCCCCCCCCTTTTTCTTCCCCTCCCCCCACTTTTTTTTTTCCCCCTCTTCTCTTACTTTCTTTTCTCTTTAAGAGTTCCCTTGTTGCCGTTGCGGGAATTCTTATCTCTCCTACTTGTATTATCTGTACATAATCAGGTTACATATTATAGAACAGTTGTGACATTTCTTCCCTTGGTTATACATCAATGCTTGCACGAGCAAGAGGGTGGAGCTGTATCCGCCCCTTCCGCCTCCTCCATTCCACTCAAGGACTTTGATGACTTTATGACTCTGTTGTAGATAATGTGGCGGAGGATGGGCCTAACATTATGTAACTTATCATTTCTTGTTTGATGTACATACTGTTCTTTTCATTGAATCTTAATAAAGCTTTGAAGAAAGAAAAGTGTTCATTACTTTGGATATTGAGGAATCTAGTCCTCTTGATACTAAAACCAGTAAAAGTTTAAATTCTGTTTATAAACCTCCTGTGGTTACTCCAGATTGGAGTTTTGGGAAAACAATCCCCAAAGTTGATGGGGCTATTTCTACTCTTGCCAAACGTACTACTATTCCTATGGAAGATAGTACTTCTTTTAAGGATCTTTTAGATAGGAAACTTGAATCTTATCTAAGGAAAGCTTATTTATTTTCTGGCTATATTCTTAGTCCTGCTATATCTATGGCTGATGTTGCAGCTGCATCAACTTTTTGGTTAGAAAACTTAGTGCAACAGGAAACAGATCCTGATTTGTCTAGCATTGTTCGCTTGCTTCAACATGCTAATAATTTTATCTGTGATGACAGGAGAAAAAAGGGTGCCTCCTAGTGTAGCCAATGGATAGCGATAAGGGAGTACAAATATTGGTAATATACTCACATAATATGAAGGCAAAAGTAATGCCGAGGGAGACGACCTAGGACCTAGGATCTTAGCAGTGTCCTAGAAAACTGTGCACAGAATGGGGCAGCTCCTTCTGGAATCAGTAGAAGATTCAACGATCTACAAAGTGGAAATAGGAAGGGTGACTCCTTGTGCAAAGCAGTAAGGTAGATGTTCCCCTTATCTGAAACCCAGGTGTACAGGTACTCACAAATTGATGCGCACACGATAGTGCAAGTATCACCTACTGGGTATATTACAGTGACCCAGTGCACATATTGCTCACAGCGGAAGATCCAAAAGATCCCAATGTATCCTTCGTTGCAAGGCTTGAATAGCCGTATGAAAGTTGGAGACTCAAGCTGAAATTATGTATATAAAAACTTTATAAGGTACAAATAATGTGACAATATGTCATTAAAAATGTATAAAAACAGTCTAGTATTACTTGCTACGTATTTCTCTGCGTTAACCACGCCGTTTCCTCAGGCTAATAATACTGCTAACTAACAAGAGTCTCCTATATAAATCAAAGAGCTCGGGACCTCCTCTTAGTACAGGTTATATATAATGAGCTCGCTTCAGTTAACATACTCATTTAGCGAAATTAAAAACATATAAATTCTAAGCTGATATCCAATATGAACTGATACAAAATGGTCCTCTCCCTATGTCAATAAAATTATTTAGGTCAATATATGAAATAAATTCATCACAAAACATATAATATGGCATCTAGATGTATGCAGCGAGTGTACAATGATTGTGTAAACTGACAAAAAATAATATATTTGGAAATCAAACATATATTATGATAATAATATTGGAGAGAAAACCTTTGGTGATAGTTTACAAATAGATCCAACATTATTCACATTTACGGAACAGTGGGGTGTGATCTTCTTGACTATTGTTATTGGAGAGTAAGTGTTGTGTTCACCCTATTGAAAATGAGTTATTGTGGACCAATAGAATCGAACTAGTGAAGAGGGTGTGTTACCTCTCAACCTATGGTATGTAGAGTAATGTACAATGACGTAATATGACAAGCGTGTATGTAACGAAGTACAGGGATTATTATATGCAATGTGTACCACAAAAACGATCCCGCATTGGTCTAATTAACAGAACAAAAAAGAGTGTTCTTCTAAATTGATATTAATAAAAGAAGATAAAGAGGTGGGTCTAGACTAACCAATGAAATGAATGTAATAGAGGGGGTGTGTGCAAACACTGCCTATAGTGTGTGTAGCCATGTACAATAAAGTGATGTAGTAGGCGTGTAGCTCTTCTAGCTAAAATAATAATGTATGTGTCAAAGTGCAATAATACTAGTAAATAATGTATAAATGTCAAATGAAAGTGAGAATGTTCCAAATTGCGGAACAAAAAGGTGCAGTCTTCTAAGGAAATATTGTGGCAGAAAAAAAAAGGGTTAAATGACCACTATTGATAATCCGTCTCTGCGGACTAATACAGTCGATACAGTGAAGGAATATATTAACTCTCAACCTATAAAAAGTATTTACTCTCAACCTATAATAAGTGGTACAATATTCAATAAAAGAGTGTGATATAAGTGAATGTATATATTCTATAGATAATACATTCTAAGAACTTACAAGATATATAAGTGAAATAAAGTACACATACAAAGTGTGTGTGTATTTGTTCTAAAGATATAGTGATCTATGAGCATATGAAAAATAAAATACTAAGTGTGTGAATGTGGGATGGGAAGATATATAGTTATGAACTTTAAATTAAAATGATTGTGAAAATGCAATGTAATGTACTGGAGCTGTGAATACAATAAGAGCAAAATAATATGCAAGGAATATAAAAGGGAGATGATCGTAAGGTGAGATACCACATAATGGAAAGTAAATCTGTAAAGGACTGGACTATAAAATATATATAAAACTGAAAATCATAAAAAATTAATATTAAAGATAAAGAAAAAATATTTGAACTAAAAAGTATAATCTAAAGTGTATGAAAATGTGAAAAATGTATCAGGGGATGATGTTAGGATGCCCCAGTGTCTATGACTTTGTTTAGGCCGTCGAGGTAAAGGGACCCAAACTTATATATCCAATAAGTTTCTCACTGCCGGAGCCTGGACATTCTGTTTTGTGAGCTAATAATAGGAATACTTTCTAATGGTGTAATTTTCATTACATATTTAGTAGTACCATGTACTAAAGTATGATGTCTAGAAGTGCTATATTTATCACCATTTTTGTCTGACCTTTCTGTATGTGCGGCCTATGTATTGAAGCCCACAGATGCAAGATATACAGTAAATTATATAAGTAGAATTACAACTAATCCTTTGTGTGAGTTTGAAAGTTTCACCATTGCTATGGGATGTAATAGATTTATATCCATTCGTTATGTATTTACACATATGACATCTACTATGTACACACCTAAAAGCCCCCACTCGTGATTGGTTATCCCTAGTATGTTGGGTTCTGTCAATAGTTTCTTCAGAAAATGGATGCCGTCTGCACATAACCACCTTACTGGGTGCCAGTTTTTCTTTCAGAGTGGGTGCCCTTCTGAAAGTGCAAATCAGCTTTTTTACTAAAATTTGTTTGAAAATGGGGTCCCTTAGTAGTAGATTCCAATGTTTTGAGAAAATGTTTTTTATTTCTCTATGGTTGTCATTATACCTTGTGATGAATGTAGTATCATATCTTGAATTACCCATGGGATTCTTGTGAGTTTTGAAAAGGTCTTCTCTATTCAGAGAGCATGCTTTCAAAAATCCAATTTCCACAATTGTATCAGGGTAATGTTTTTCCTTAAATCTATTTTTGAGGATCTGACTTTGTAGATCATATGTTGTCAGATCCATACAGTTCCTACGTATTCGTCTAAATTGACTATAGGGAATATTTGTTTTCCAACTCGAATAGTGATTTCTGTAAAAGTCAAGAAAATTGTTGCTATCTACTGCTTTAAAATACGTGCAGGATTTGATACAATTGTTCTCATCCCACATTAAGGATACATCTAAAAAATCTATTTGGTCTTTTTGTATCTTCCATGTGAATTGAATACCCATATCATTTGTATTAATCTCTTTTGTTAACAATTCAATAGATTCCAAAGTACCCTTCCATATAAATAGCAGATCATCAATATAACGGCCATAGAAGACCAGATTTGACACCCATCTTGCATTGCAAATGTACCTGTTTTCAAAAATACCCATAAACAGGTTCGCAAAACTGGGTGCAAATCTGGTCCCCATGGCTGTCCCCTTAATTTGGATATAGAATTCATCTAAAAATTTGAAATAATTATGTGTCAGTATAAAGCCTACCAGTTCTAACAGATAATTTTTTTGTGTTTCTGACATAAAGGGATCTTCACTCAAGAATCTATCAATAGAGTTAAGGCCAATACTATGTGTAATATTAGAGTAAAGTGCGCTCACATCGCAGGATACCCAATAAAAATTGTCACCTTTTTGTACATTAGAAAGCTTAGACAAAAGATCTGTAGTGTCCTTAATGTAAGATTCTAATTTTATGACATATCTTTGTAAAAAGAAATCTATGTATGATGACAAATTGTCGGTCATGCTACTCATGCCAGCAATAATGGGGCGACCAGGAGGGTTGGATACGTCTTTATGTATCTTGGGGAGATGGTAGTAATAAGGAATGTTGGGATTCCTATGGATCAAATAGTTTTTTTCTTTGTTGTTCAAGATCCCATTATTAAAAGCAAAGGAAATCAATTTAATGAGTTCCTTCATAAAGGAGTCGGTAGGATCTTTGTCTAATTTGTTGTAGTAATCTTTATCCAATAAAATTCTATGAGCCTCAGATATGTAGTCATTATAATTTTGTTTCATTATGCCACCACCCTTGTCAGCCTGACGAATGACGATGGAACTGTCACCAGCCAAGCTGGCAAGGGCAATCCTTTCATTAGGCCAGATATTACCCTGTTTCTTTTTAGTATGGGAAAGTTTTTCGAAATCTTCCATTACCAGATTTTGAAATAGATCTAAATATGATACATCCTCTTTTTTGGGATTAAAAAGAGAGGGCAAAGCTAAATTGGTATGTAACATCCCTTCAAATAGTTGTTCAGATAGATCCTCTGGGTCAGTATAAATAACGGGTATGTCTCTTTGGAAACTCATATTATCTGTGAGTATGGGGGTACCATTGATTCTTTGTGATTTCAATTTTTTGTGGGCAAAGTACTGCTGCAGGGATAGTTTCCTAGTGAATTTATTCAAATCTACGAATAGCTCAAAACTTTTGTGTGAGTTTGAGGGACAAAAACTAAGTCCCTTACTTAAAATTCTAATTTAGTCATTACTCAGAATTTTGTCAGATAAATTAAATATTCCTGTGCTTAATTGTTGTAACTTCTTTTTCTTGGTGGCAATTCCCCTTCCCCTCCTTCCCCGTTTGTGTGAGTTCTTTTATTTTTGCATGGTTGTTGGTAAGGAGTATTTTGGCCTTCCCTTCTCCAAAGTGGAGCTAGTGGTATAATTTCCTCTAAAAAAGAGGCAGAGTTATGGGGCATATATCTTCCCATCCCACATTCACACACGTAGTATTTTATTTTTCATATGCTCATAGATCGCTATATCTTTAGAACAAATACACACACACTTTGTATGTGTACTTTATTTCACTTATATATCTCATATGTTCTTAGACCATATTATCTATAGAACATATACATTCCCTTATATCACACTCTTTTATTGAATATTGTACCACTTATTATAGGTTGAGAGTAAATACATTTTATAGGTTGAAACTTAATATATTTCTTCACTGTATCGATTGTATTGGTCCGTAGAGATGGATTATCAATAGTGGTCATTTAACCCTTTTTTTTCTGCCACAATATTTCCTTAGAAGACTGCACCTCTTTGTTCCGCAATTTGGAACATTCTCACTTTCATTTGACATTTATACATTATTTACTAGTATTATTGCACTTTGACACATACATTATTATTTTAGCTAGAAGAGCTTTGTGGCTCAAATATTGGAATGCTGACATGGTATCAAAGTCTAGATTACTATCTCTTTCTTTCTAAGGTAAGAATTTATTTGGTTCTCAGTTGGATTCAATTATTTCAACTGTCACTGGGGGAAGAAAGTTTTTTTTGCCTCAGGATAAAAGATCTAAGGATAAATCTAAAGCTTCTAATCGTTTTCGTTCTTTTCGACAGAATAAGGAACAGAAAGCTAATCCTTCCCCCAAAGAATCTGGTTCCAATTGGAAACCTTCTTCAAGTTGGAATAAATCCAAGCCTTTTAAGAAACCAAAGCCAGCCCCCAAGTCTGCATGAAGGTGCGGCCCTCATTTCATTTCACCTGGTGGGGGGCAGATTAAAATTTTTCAAATACATTTTTTGCAGATTCTGTCAAAAATCAGTGGATTCAGAGTATTGTCTCTCAAGGGTATCAAATAGAATTCAGAGTAAGACCTCCTGTGAGAAGATGTTTCCTCTCACACGTTCCAGCAAATCCAGTGAAGGCTCAGGCTTTTCTGAAGTGTGTTTCAGATCTAGAGCTTTCAGGGGTAATCATCAGATCTAGAGCTTTCAGGGGTAATCATACCAGTTCCGTTTCAGGAAC
The DNA here is from genome assembly GCF_027579735.1 of Bombina bombina. Taxonomy (NCBI): domain Eukaryota; kingdom Metazoa; phylum Chordata; class Amphibia; order Anura; family Bombinatoridae; genus Bombina; species Bombina bombina. Next base: position 270,910,999 of record NC_069499.1, read on the forward strand.
AGGGTCTGGGGTTTTATTCAAATCTATTCATTGTCCCAAAGAAAGAAAATTCATTCAGGCCAGTTCTGGATCTGAAAATTTTGAATCGTTTTTTAAGAGTGCCAACTTTGAAAATGGTGACTATAAGGACTATTCTGCCTTTTGTTCAGCAAGGTCATTATATGTCCACGATAGACTTACAGGATGCATATCTTCATATTCCGATTTATCCAGATCACTATCGATTTCTGAGATTCTCTTTTCTAGACAAGCATTACCAATATGTCCCTCTTTCATTTGGCCTAGCGACAGCTCCAAGAATTTTTTAAAATGTTCTCGGTGCCCTACTCTCTGTAATCAGAGAACAGGGTATTGCAGTGTTTCCTTATTTGGACGATATCTTTGTACTAGCTCAGTCTTTACATTCTGCCGAATATCACATAAATCAGCTAGTATTGTTTCTTTAAAGACATGGTTGGAGGATTAATTTACCGAAAAGTTCCTTGATTCCTCAGGCAAGGGTCACCTTTTTAGGTTTCCAGATAGATTCAATGTCCATGACTCTGTCTCTAACAGACAAGAGATGAATGAAATTGGTTTCAGCTTGTCAAAACTTTCAGTCTCAATCATTCCCTTCACTGGCTATGTGAATGGAAGTTTTAGAACTCATGACTGCAGCATCGGACGCGATCACCTTTGCTCATTTTCATATGAGACCTCTTCAGCTTTGTATGCTGAATCAATGATGCAGTGATTATACAAGGATATCACAATTAATATCCTTAAATCCCAATGTTCGACTCTCTCTGACTTGGTGGTTAGATCACCATCCTATGGTTCAAGGGGCTTCTTTTGTTTGTCCAACCTGGACTGTAATTACAACAGTTGCAAGTCTTTCAGGTTGGGGAGCTGTCTGGGGATCTATTGACAGCACAAAGGATTTGGAAGTCTCAAGAGGCAAGGTTAACAATCAATATTTTAGAACTTCGTGCTATTTTCAGGGCTCTTCAGGTTTGGCCTCTTTTGAAGAGAGAACCATTCATTTGTTTTCAGATATGTGACATATGTCAATCATCAGGGTAGGACTCACAGTCCCCTAGCTATGAAAGAAGTATCTCAGATACTTTCTTGGGCGGAATCCAGCTCTTGTCTAATTTCTGCGGTACACATCCCAGGTGTAGACAATTGGGAAGCGGATTATCTCAGCCGTCAGACTTTACATCCGGGGGAGTGGTCTCTCCATCCAGATGTGTTTTTTCAGATTGTTCAGATGTGGGGTCTTCCAGAAATAGATCTGATGGCTTCCCATCTAAACAAGAAACTTCCCAGGTACTTGTCCAGGTCCAGGAATCCTCAGACGGAGTCGGTGGATGCGTTAGCAGTTCCTTGGTTTTACCAACCTGCTTATATCTTTCCGCCTCTAGTTCTTCTTCCAAGAGTGATCTCCAAGATCATCATGGAACAATCGTTTGTGTTTCTGGTAGCGCCAGCATGGCTTCACAGGTTCTGGTATGCGGATCTTGTCCGGATGTCCAGTTGCCAACCTTGGCCACTTCCTTTAAAACCAGACCTTCTGTCTCAAGGACCGTTCTTCCATCAGGATGTCAAATCGTTAAATTTGAAGGGATGGAAATTGAATGCTTAGTGCTTAGTCATAGGTGATTGATCCTATGTTACAGGCTCATAAATCTGTTTCTAGGAAGATTTATTATTGAGTTTTGAAGACTTATATTTCATGGTGTTCTTCTCATAAATTCTCTTGGCATTCTTTTAGAATTCCTAGAATTTTACAGTTTCTTTAGGATGGTTTGGATAAAGGTTTGTCTACAAGTTCTTTGAAGGGACAAATCTCTGCTCTTTCTGTTTCATTTCACAGAAAGATTGCTATGCTTCCTGATATTCACTGTTTTGTACAGGCTTTGGTCCGTATCAAGCCTGTCATTAAATCAATCTCTCCTCCTTGGAGTCTTAATTTGGTTTTGAAGGTTTACAGGCTCCTCCTTTTGAGCCTATGCATTCTTTGGATATTAAACAACTTTTTTGGAAAGTGTTGTTCCTTTTGGCTATCTCTTCTGGTAGAAGAGTTTCCGAATTATCTGCTCTTTCTTGTGAGTCTCCTTTTCTGATTTTCCATCAGGATAAAGCAGTTTTGCGGACTTCATTTAAATTTTTACCTAAAGTTGTGAATTCTAACAACATTAATAGGGAAATTGTTGTTCCCTCTTTGTGTCCTAATCCTAAGAATTCTTTGGAGAGATCCTTACATTCTCTGGATGTTGTAAGAGCTTTGAAATATTATGTTAAAGCTACTAAAGATTTCAGGAAGACTTCTAGTCTATTTTTGTCTTTTCTGGTTCTAGGAAAGGTCAGAAAGCTTCTGCCATTTCCTTGGCATCTTGGTTAAAGCTTTTGATTCATCAGGCTTATTTGGAGTCGGGTCAGGCTCTGCCTCAGAGAATCACAGCTCATTCTACTAGATCAGTCTCCACTTTGTGGGCTTTTAAGAATGAAGCTTCAGTTGATCAGATTTGCAAAGCAGCAACTTGGTCTTCTTTGCATACATTTACTAAATTCTACCATTTTGATGTATTTGCCTCTTCGGAAGCAGTTTTTGGTAGAAAAGTTCTTCAGGCAGCTGTTTCAGTTTGATTCCTCTGCTTATGTTTTAAGTTTTTTCTTTTCAATTATGAAATTTTTTTATTTTTTTGGATGTGGATTTAATTTTTTCAGCGGAAAATGGCTGTTTTTATTTTTATCCCTCCCTCTCTAGTGATTCTTCTGTGGAGTACCACATCTTGGGTATTACTATCCCATACGTCGCTAGCTCATAGACTCTTGCCAATTACATGAAAGAAAACATAATTTATGTAAGAACTTACCTGATAAATTCATTTCTTTCATATTGGCAAGAGTCCATAAGACCCACTCTTTTTATGGTGGTTATGTTTTTTTGTATAAAGCACAATTATATATTCAGTTCTTTTTTTGGTGCTTTTTACTCCTTTTTCTATCACCCCAATACTTTGCTATGCATTAAACTGAATTGCTGGTGTGGTGAGAGGTGTATTTATAGGCATTTTGAGGTTTTGGAAACTTTGCCCCTCCTGATAGGATTGTATTTCCCATACATCACTAGCTCATGGACTCTTGCTAATATGAAAGAAATTAATTTATCAGGTAAGTTCTTACATAAATTTATGGGTTTTTTATTTTTTATTTTCTTAGGTTAGCTAAATAATCAAACGTCTCAAATAAACCTAATGACATGTAAGGCACTCATAAAAAAGAACGATCTAGGCGGGCTAGGTCTATTAATACACGTTCAAAAGTAATTAGTCCCAAAGCATGTGTTCCAAGTTCAAAGCGGAATAAGAACACTGTCTTTGTATCTGCAAGAGGAACTGAAGTGTATTCAAAACTTGGTCGCGGGTGAACCTTTCAGCGAGGAGATTGCTCGGTGGGCTATGTCACAGTTATGCAGGGGACATTGTCAGAGGCTACGTACAGGTGTTGAGTGCATTGTGAAGGTAAACTCTTACCAGAGTTGTGAATAAGTACTTGGTCCCAGGACTGTCTTTGTCAGTAAACTCTGCTTCCTCTCTTCCACACTTCCTTACCACCTGACTCCAAAAGCCCCAATGAGTCAACCCGGTCCAAACCACATGTGCCACACCGGCTCCTACATAACATCTAGCCCAAAACACACCAGTAGCCAATCCGTAGATAGAATCCCAGGCAGATCAAAGAAAAAGTCAGTCGTTATGAATTTAAAGGTAACTGTGCAAATGTAAGTTCATCATGTGTGGTTCCACCATTACCAACAATATTTTTGCGTACCCCCAACCAGTCCACCACAGGTTGGGAACCGCTGCTCTAACCTATCTGAGGCCCGAATCCTCCTCGCAGTAACCTGTTGTTCAGCTGGGCAGACAAGGAGTTATCAACTAGGCAGTGAAAGGTCTTTTCTCAGTGTCACAGGCCTCCCAGGGCAAATGTGGACTTGTTCGCCAATCCCCTGGGCTACAGTGCTGTTACTGATTTAGATCCTTGGCATCATGCTCACACTGCTTAGGATGAGCTTGTCTAATGCAAACAAGTTGCTGCAGCTGATGTAAGCACAGTGGACAGAGGTGCTGAGAGGTTAGTACCTGCTGCCCACCGGCTATTAGTATGAACATGTTCAGATACTTCACATAGTTTAGGAATTTTGCTTGTTACTTTTGAGTTTTCTTAGCTTTAGCGCTCACCTGTAGTGCAGGCACATTATGGGTTAACTGTTTTAGGGCTAGATTACAAGTGGCGCTCTTCTCTCTAAAGTTAGTGCCGGTTACAATAAGCAATATTGCGACCACGTTAACTAGCTAAAAGTAATTGGTTGCACTCGTGCGTAATCAAAATTTGCACTCAATGGATTATAGCATGCCTGAAGACTTAGCGTGTAAGGGTTAAAAATGAAAAGTTGCACCATGCACAACATGAAACAAAATAAAATATTACACTCATATATACACTTTCTGATAAAATATTTAATATTAATAATTTTATTTTTATAAGGGTTAAAATATACATGGTATATGACAAGGTTTTTGACTAGAAAGGGCTATAATGCATATATATATATATATATATATATATTATTATCAGGTATTTGTAAAGCACAAACAGGTTCCGCAGCGCTATGAACATGGGTGGTATATAAAAAACGATTACAGGGATCAAATGGGCAAAGTGTCCTGCCGAGAGTTGCACTGCTGTAGTCGGCTCTTATGAAGGTGGACTACAAACAGCTGGATTCATAGGCTTACATGCTATGGGGTTTAAGGGGATAGCAGTGGAGATAGGAAGGTTAGTGTAGGTTGTAAGCGTCCCTGAGTAGTAGAGTCTTCAGGGAGCACTTGAAGCTTTAAACTAGGGGAGATTCTTGTGGAGCGAGGCAGAGAGTTCCATAAGATGGGAGCCAGTCTTGAGAAATCTTGTAGACGGGAATGTGAGGAGGTAACAAGAGAGGAGAAGAATAGGAGATCATGAGCGGAGTGAAGGCGGCGGGAGGGAGAGTATCTGGAGACAAGGTCTGAGATGTAGGGGGGAGCAATGCGATTGAGAGCTTTGTGTGTCAGAGTGAGAATTTTGTGTTTAATCATGGAGGCAAGAGGAAGCCAGTGAAGGGATTGGCAGAGAGGTGCGGCAGATGAAGAGTGACATGCAAGGAAGATGAGCCTGGCAGAGGCATTCCTTATGGATTGTAAAGGAGCTAGGAGGCAGCTAGGGAGACCAGAGAGTATAGAGTTGCAGTAGTCGAGGCTGGAAAGGATGAGAGAGTGGATTACAATCTTTGTTGTGTCTTGTGTAAGGAAATGTCTAATTTTAGTGATGTTTTTAAGGTGGAAGTGGCAGGCTTTAGCCAAGATTGAATGTGAGGAGTGAAAGAAAGATTTGAGTCAAGTGTGACCCCAAGACATCAGGCACGTGAGGTTGGGGTAATGATGGAGTTGTCAACAGTTATAGAGACATGGGGGATGGAGATTTTTGAAGAAGGGGGGAAAATAAGGAGCTCAGTTTTGGAAAGATTTAGCTTGAGGTAGTGAGAGGACATCCAAGATGAGATATGAGAGTGACAGTTAGTGACATGGGTTAGCAAGGAAGGAGATAATTCTGGTGCAAAGAGGTAGATTTATGTATCGTTGGCATACAAATGATAATGAAACCCATGGGACTTTATTAAGGAACCTAGTGAGGATGTGTAGATTGAGAAGAGAAGGGGACCGAGGACAGAGCCTTGCGGTACCCCAACAGAAACAGGTAACGGAGCAGAGGATACTCCAGAGAAGGCTACAATAAAGGTACGGTTACACAGATAGGAAGAGAACCAAAAGAGAGCTGTGTCACAGATGCCGAAGGATTGGAGGCTATAGAGCAAAAGAAGGTGGTCGACGGTATCAAAGGCTGCAGACAGATCAAGGAGGATAAGTAGAGAGAAGTGGCCTTTTGATTTTGCTGTAAGTAGGTCGTTGGTAACCTTAACAATTGCTGTCTCTATTGAGTGAAAGGGGGTGAAATCCAGAAATGGGATAGACGTGCATATAATAGCTTTTCAAGAAGCTTTGAGGCAAGAGGTAGTAGGGAAATCGGGCGGCAGTTGGATGGGAAGGTTGGATCGTGAGAAGGTTTTTTGAGGATAGGTGTGACTAATGCATGTTTAAGAGATGTGGGAACTATACCAGTGCTGAGGGAGAGGTTGAAAATGTGTGTGAGTATAAGGGTAAGGGTAGAAGAGAGGGAGGGGAGTAGTTGTGAGGGGATGGGGTCGAGGGGACAGGTAGTTAGGTGAGAGGATAGTATAAGGGCAGAAACTTCATCCTCTGTAACAGTGGCAAAAGAGCTAAATTTATGGCTATGTGGGTTTTAGATGATTGTGAGCTTTTGAGGGGTGGGAGACTGGTAGTATGTTGAGAGCTGATTTCAGTTCTGATGGAGTCGATTTTGTTGTTAAAGTAGCTGGCCAAATCTTGGGCTGAGAGAGAAGTTGTGGTGGGAGGTGGGGGTGGGCGGAGAAGAGTATTGAATGTGGAGAACAGACGTTTTGGGTTTGAAGAAAGAGTAGAGATAAGAGTAGAGAAGTAGTGTTGCTTATATAGATTAAGGGCAGAATAGTAATACTTCAAGATGAACTTATAGTGAAGAAAGTCAGCAGAACTCCGAGATTTCCTCCAGTGTCGCTCAGCAGTACGGGAACATCTGCGTAGGTACCGTGTCAGAGGAGTATGCCAGGGCTGACGATGATTGTATGTTTTCCGAGCTATAGTAGGTGGGGCCAGGTTATCAAGGACTGATGTAATGGTGGAGTTATAGTGGGAGATGGATTCATCAGGACAGGAAAAGGAGGGGATGGAAGAGAGAAGAGGTTTGAGAGAGCTAGCCAGCTGTTGCTGATCTAATGACTTGATTCTTCTGTGAAGTTTAGTGTGGGGGGTAGAAGGAGGGAGAGTTGTAGGGAGGGAGGTGATGGTACAAGTGAGGAGGTGGTGGTCAGAAAGAGGAAAAGGTGAGTTTGTGACATTTGAGATAGTGCATCGATAACTGAAAATCAGATCAAGGGAGTGACCATCTTTGTGAGTGGGAGAGTCAGTCCATTGTGACAGGCCGAAAGAGGAAGTGAGTTGCTGAAGTTGTTTTGCAGAGGAGGCAGTGGGATTACCAACAGGGAGGTTGAAGTCACCGAGAATGAGTGCAGGGGTATCTGAGGAAAGAAAGTAAGGTAGACAGGCGGCAAAGTGATCTAGAAATAGAGTTGCGGAGCCAGGGAGCGGTATATGACTGCAACGCGTATAGAGAGGGGAGAGAATAAGCGAATCATGTGTGAATTTGTTGAAAGGTGCAACGAGAGGAAAGTAAAATGCCAACACCACCTTCTTGTCTATTGTCAGACCTAGGAGTGTGACTGAAGTAGAGACCCCCATGTGACAGTGCAGCAGAGGAAGCAGTGTCTGAATGAGAGAGCCAGGTTTCTGTGAAAGCATAAACATATACATAGTATATACTGTATATATATGTCTAAATATGTTTATGCGTGTATATACAAGTATATACATGTGCATTTATGTGTTTATATGTGTATATATGTATATACATACATAAATACACATATAAACACAATCATACACATGTATATACATATATGCACACACACATATACATATATAGAAAGATATATGTATATATTTATATACTAGTGCTGTGCGTGCTCTATTTGAATCATGAAAAAAACCATTTGGGTTTCATGTTCCTTATATTGGCTAAAATATTAAAATAAGGCTTTTATTCGCACAAGCTATTCTTTTCCTCTTAATTGGTAAGTTACACTAAGCGCCAATCGCTAAGGACCCTTAGCTTTAATAAATTGACCCCTAGCGGTCAAATAGATATGGATAATCAGATAAGAGGTAATTAAAGCGCCAAAGACCAAATGGCCGGGTCTAGGGTATATAAAATTATGTCAGTTTATTTGTACATATACATAAAAGTTAACATTACGTTAAACCATAAAATCAAAAATAAATAATCAAGGATCCAAGATTTTACAATGAGTTAAAATCAGAAATAAAAACAATTATTTACTTATACAATATTCTATGTAAGTAAAATTACAAATAGTGTTATCCGGATGTATGAGTGGAACAGTGTAGGTGGGTTTGCTAGAGAGACACTTTCTTGTCTGTCTAATGATAACTAAATGTCTTGCATCATGTGGTAATTGTGATGTGCAATATTTACTAGTTTGGTCTCCCAATAGACTCCCAATAGACTAATGTGAGTGAGGAGTGTTTGATAATATCAAAAAATATTATTTATGTCTAATCTAAAGTGTTTAAAAAATTCCCTAACAATGTTGAACAACAAATGATATTCAGAGAATAAGGTGAACAAACGATAAAGTGTTTAAAAAAGTTTCCTAACAATGTTGAAAAACAAAAGATATTTAGAGAACAAGGTGAACAAACGATAATCAAAATACTTTGTGAACAAACTTGATACTCAATAGTTGCTAAAATATTCTCCACGGATATCACAAAAAAGTGGTCACAGTCAGTGGTGATAAAAAACAGAAACTTTGAACAAAAGTAATGAAAAAAGTAAAACTCCAAATGGGAAAAAAAGAAAAATTGAATGAAAAAATAGTCCTGAAAAATTGTGAACAATCACACATCCATAAAACTGTCAAATTAGGATAAAAATGTGTACTTGTTATTTCTCCCAATTGGAGTGTAGAAACTTATCTCCCAATGTTCCTCTCGCCAGTGTGAAGTGCAATCTATCTTCTAGGTGGTGACCCAAACGGTCAGTGCAATTCTCAGCAATTTTCTATTCTTTTCTGCCAAAAACAAAAACAATAATAGTGCAGATGGTTTTAGACAAAATAATCCTACCAGAGTGTCACTTACCAGTCGACGCGTTTCGGTCATACACTGACCTTTCTCAAGACTGGTTTTTCTTATTCTTTGGGGTCTTTTTATACCCTGTTTAATTAGCAGTTTTGTAATACCGGAAGTGGCAATTACCACTTCCGGTTTGCGTTGCGCAACTCTTTTTCTTATTTTGTTATACTGCTTCGTTTTGTCTGACTTGTTTCTTTGTGTGTTTAGTTGGATATACTTTGGGGCTATTGTTAAATATACTTTGGGGCTATTCTTTCATGTTTATTTTTACTTTGAACTTCCGTTTCCTCATTAGTTAAATCCTAAGGTGTGTCCGAAATACTCACTCCCATTGGCTATTGTTAAATGTTATAGAAGTGTGGGTGTTACCTCATTGGTCAAATTTTAAGGTGTGTTCCATATAGTAATCCCTATTGGTTTTGTTAATTGTTGTAGAAGTGTGTATGTTTATCGTATCAGCTGTGTTTTTTTCTGTTTATTTTGTGAGCGTGTCATCCTATGGAAACTGACAGTGTCTGCTCAGACTTACTCTTCGTATTGATATTTAGTTAGCTTTTTTGTAAGGTCTAGTAGTTCACGATATAAATAGGTTTTACTTTTGTTTATTTACAATATGTAGATAGAGCTTTAGTTCCATTTAGCCGCTATATATTAACATTGTATAACTTAAACGTCATGCAGATATATGTTTTTTTCGTTTTGCTAACATGGTTTTTTTAAAACCATTGTGGTTTACTCTTTTTTTAAAAACTGTTCATTCACAGGTTTTATTCAATATTTGTATTGCGAGGGTTACGATTTTCCTCAACTTAAAAAATGAAAATTGTGCTTTCATTATAATCGTGCCAGTTTTTTGGATCTCAAAAACCTCTCTCTGATTATCCAACCTCTAGACTTTCCTGGTTACTCCATGAAGCAAGTTTTTTCTAATAGGTCTTATAGCTTCAATGTTCTGTATTTTTGTTCGCTTTTTATTTTCTTAATATGTTTTTGGGTATGTGGGAATTAAATTTACCTTTACAAATGTGGATGAGAGTGGAGATGGAAGGGCTATTTCCTTCTACCCTTATGCCCTATAGGTATTAAGTTTGCCTTTGAAACGTGGATAAGAGTAGAATTGGAAGGATTATTGCATTCTACCCTTATGACCTTTGTGCTTGGTCATTCCTTAATTGTATCTTAGGTCCTTCTAAGGTTCAGTCAGGAATATTTTGAGCTTGTGTGTACTATTCTAAAGGTGGTGCTACTCTATAGAATTTTTTATGGAGGATATGTACTCAGTTACGATGTTGGATTACTGTTGATTGTTTGTTCTGAGTAAGTGAAAAAATGATCGGATGTTATGATCGATCATTGTGTTTCTATAGATGCTTCTGTTGGACAGAGTTTTTAACTGTTAGCTGTAAATGAATTTAAAGTGTAATTTGTACTACTTTATTAGTATTCAACTTGTAAAATGGACTAGATAGCTTTTAATCTGATATATTGCGCTAGTCTTTATAATTTGGGACCAAATAACTGACTGGGCATTTGTTTAAGATGAGTCAGAGACGAGTCAAGGGAGAGATTTCTCATCGGTTCGGGTTTATATTTGTCCGTTATTCCATTTTCTCCAGGCTTTTGTGGGATATTTTTCGAAATTGTTCTTGAGTGTAATTTCTTTAGTTATAGTTTCTTTAGTGGGAAAATTTGTGTTAGTCTCTTTTTCAATTTCCAGATGACATGTTTTCACCGGATAGTCAAAATCTCTTACTTAGGTTTCCAGATAAAACAATTCTTAAGGTATTTCCCAAAGTGAGAGTTATTTATGTTGTTATTTTCGTGAGGTCTTTCTTCTTATGAGTCATTTTAGTACTCTTCCACAGTGTTGGTTCAGGCCAGAAATCAATTTAGATTCAATAAGTGGGACAAATCCTCTTTGTTGTTCAAACCTCTTGGGTAGAGGGAATCTAGACGAAAGATCCATTTTGACTCTTCAGTGAGTAGTCTTTTTTCTTGGTTACCTCCTCGCCAGTTTTTCGATACTTTCTGTATTCCTATGTATGTTAAAGCCTTAGTGTCTCCAGGATGTTTTTCCAAGAAGTGTTTGTACAATGCTGTTTCTTTGTTGAGTTTCTCGATACACAGCAGATGTTCGCGTATCCTATCCCTCAGTTGCCTGGACGTTTGTCCCACGTACTGGAGACCACATGGGCATTGAAGTAGATACACTACGTTCTTATCTTGGCACCGTATTAAGTAATTGATCTTGTATTTTTCCTTGTTGTTATATGATTGGAATTCTGTGTCTTTTATTTCCAATTGTTTGACTTTCTTTATACTTGGTGCTAATTTGTTCTTTAGATTGCTGGTTCTTCTATACACAAATTTTGGTCTTTGGGGTAACCTTTCTCCAAGGATGTCATCATCCCTCAGTATGTTCCAATGCTTCCTAAAGATGTCTTCGATAATGCGACTATTCTCACTGTATTCTGTTATTAGTGGTACATCAAGGGTCTCGTTGTCATTAGTCACCCTGGTCCTGTCTTTATATTTGGTTAATTCCTTTCTTTCAATTTTTCGGATCTCTTCTATCCTCTGGTCCAGGTGGTTTTCATTGTTACCTCTCTCAAGGAATTTTGCCTTGATTATCTGGGCTTGTTCTTCCCATTTTTGTGGATCTGAACAGTTTTTCCTCATCCTTAAAAGTTGTCCCTTTGGGATGTTCACTTTCCAGTTTCTATGACAACTGGTTTGGTGGACATAGTTGTTACTGTCCACCTTTTTGAAATGAGTCGATGTTTTAATAGTGTTGTTCTTTATTTCTATTTCCAAATCAAGGTAAGTAAGAGATTTTTGACTGTGTTCGTACGTGAAACGTAGATTCAGTTAATTTTGGTTCATCACTTTGAAGGTGTATTCCAAATCTTCTTGGGTTCCTTTCCAGATTAGTATTATGTCATCAATATAACGGCGATAGAGAACCAGGTCCGCGCCAGCGGGACATGATTCCCAAAATATTTCTTCCCACTTTGCCATGTAGAGATTGGCATAGCTGGGTGCGAACCTGGTCCCCATCGCCGTCCCACATATCTGCCTGTAAAACTTCCCTTCATTACTGAAGTAATTGTGATGTAAAATATAATTTATACTTTCTAGTATGAATTCACATTGTCTCTCCGGGAGTTCTTCATCTCTCTCCAAATAGAATTGTACTGCTTTTAGTCCCTCCTCATGCGGAATACTTGTATATAATGCAGTAACATCACAAGTTGCCAGGATGAAGTTCTCCTCCCAGCTTATTTCCTCCAGTAGATTAATAATCTGAGTGGAGTCCCTTAGATATGATGGACGTTCTTTGACATGTTTCTGGAGATGTCTATCGACATATTCTGACAAGTTGCTGCTTAAAGACCCTATCCCCGAGATTATTGGCTGGTATCCCCGGGAAGACCACTAGAGAGGGAGGGATAAATTATATTTTACATCACAATTACTTCAGTAATGAAGGGAAGTTTTACAGGCAGATATGTGGGACGGCGATGGGGACCAGGTTCGCGCCCAGCTATGCCAATCTCTACATGGCAAAGTGGGAAGAAATATTTTGGGAATCATGTCCCGCTGGCGCGGACCTGGTTCTCTATCGCCGTTATATTGATGACATAATACTAATCTGGAAAGGAACCCAAGAAGATTTGGAATACACCTTCAAAGTGATGAACCAAAATTAACTGAATCTACGTTTCACGTACGAACACAGTCAAAAATCTCTTACTTACCTTGATTTGGAAATAGAAATAAAGAACAACACTATTAAAACATCGACTCATTTCAAAAAGGTGGACAGTAACAACTATGTCCACCAAACCAGTTGTCATCATAGAAACTGGAAAGCGAACATCCCAAAGGGACAACTTTTAAGGATGAGGAAAAACTGTTCAGATCCACAAAAATGGGAAGAACAAGCCCAGATAATCAAGGCAAAATTCCTTGAGAGAGGTTACAATGAAAACCACCTGGACCAGAGGATAGAAGAGATCCGAAAAATTGAAAGAAAGGAATTAACCAAATATAAAGACAGGACCAGGGTGACTAATGACAGCGAGACCCTTGATGTACCACTAATAACAGAATACAGTGAGAATAGTCGCATTATCGAAGACATCTTTAGGAAGCATTGGAACATACTGAGGGATGATGACATCCTTGGAGAAAGGTTACCCCAAAGACCAAAATTTGTGTATAGAAGAACCAGCAATCTAAAGAACAAATTAGCACCAAGTATAAAGAAAGTCAAACAATTGGAAATAAAAGACACATTTGGGAAAACAATAAAAGGCTTCTTCCCTTGTCATACATGCAAGGCATGCAAATGTGGCAAAAAATCAACAGAATTCCAATCATATAACAACAAGGAAAAATACAAGATCAATGACTTAATACGGTGCCAAGATAAGAACGTAGTGTATCTACTTCAATGCCCATGTGGTCTCCAGTACGTGGGACAAACGTCCAGGCAACTGAGGGATAGGATACGCGAACATCTGCTGTGTATCGAGAAACTCAACAAAGAAACAGCATTGTACAAACACTTCTTGGAAAAACATCCTGGAGACACTAAGGCTTTAACATACATAGGAATACAGAAAGTATCGAAAAACTGGCGAGGAGGTAACCAAGAAAAAAGACTACTCACTGAAGAGTCAAAATGGATCTTTCGTCTAGATTCCCTCTACCCAAGAGGTTTGAACAACAAAGAGGATTTGTCCCACTTATTGAATCTAAATTGATTTCTGGCCTGAACCAACACTGTGGAAGAGTACTAAAATGACTCATAAGAAGAAAGACCTCACGAAAATAACAACATAAATAACTCTCACTTTGGGAAATACCTTAAGAATTGTTTTATCTGGAAACCTAAGTAAGAGATTTTGACTATCCGGTGAAAGCATGTCATCTGGAAATTGAAAAAGAGACTAACACAAATTTTCCCACTAAAGAAACTATAACTAAAGAAATTACACTCAAGAACAATTTCGAAAAATATCCCACAAAAGCCTGGAGAAAATGGAATAACGGACAAATATAAACCCGAACCGATGAGAAATCTCTCCCTTGACTCGTCTCTGACTCATCTTAAACAAATGCCCAGTCAGTTATTTGGTCCCAAATTATAAAGACTAGCACAATATATCAGATTAAAAGCTATCTAGTCAATTTTACAAGTTGAATACTAATAAAGTAGTACAAATTACACTTTAAATTCATTTACAGCTAACAGTTAAAAACTCTGTCCAACAGAAGCATCCATAGAAACACAATGATCGATCATAACATCCGATCATTTTTTAAATTACTCAGAACAAACAATCAACAGTAATCCAACATCGTAACTGAGTACATATCCTCCATAAAAAATTCTATAGAGTAGCACCACCTTTAGAATAGTACACACAAGCTCAAAATATTCCTGACTGAACCTTAGAAGGACCTAAAATACAATTAAGGAATGACCAAGCACAAAGGTCATAAGGGTAGAATGCAATAATCCTTCCAATTCTACTCTTATCCACGTTTCAAAGGCAAACTTAATCCCTATAGGGCATAAGGGTAGAAGGAAATAGCCCTTCCATCTCCACTCTCATCCACATTTGTAAAGGTAAATTTAATTCCCACATACCCAAAAACATATTAAGAAAATAAAAAGCGAACAAAAATACAGAACATTGAAGCTATAAGACCTATTAGAAAAAACTTGCTTCATGGAGTAACCAGGAAAGTCTAGAGGTTGGATAATCAGAGAGAGATTTTTGAGATCCAAAAAACTGGCACGATTATAATGAAAGCACAATTTTCATTTTTTAAGTTGAGGAAAATCGTAACCCTCGCAATACAAATATTGAATAAAACCTGTGAATGAACAGTTTTTAAAAAAAGAGTAAACCACAATGGTTTTAAAAAAACCATGTTAGCAAAACGAAAAAAACATATATCTGCATGACGTTTAAGTTATACAATGTTAATATATAGCGGCTAAATGGAACTAAAGCTCTAACTATCTACATATTGTAAATAAACAAAAGTAAAACCTATTTATATCGTGAACTACTAGACCTTACAAAAAAGCTCACTAAATATCAATACGAAGAGTAAGTCTGAGCAGACACTGTCAGTTTCCATAGGATGACACGCTCACAAAATAAACAGAAAAAAACACAGCTGATACGATAAACATACACACTTCTACAACAATTAACAAAACCAATAGGGATTACTATATGGAACACACCTTAAAATTTGACCAATGAGGTAACACCCACACTTCTATAACATTTAACAATAGCCAATGGGAGTGAGTATTTCGGACACACCTTAGGATTTAACTAATGAGGAAACGGAAGTTCAAAGTAAAAATAAACATGAAAGAATAGCCCCAAAGTATATTTAACAATAGCCCCAAAGTATATCCAACTAAACACACAAAGAAACAAGTCAGACAAAACGAAGCAGTATAACAAAATAAGAAAAAGAGTTGCGCAACGCAAACCGGAAGTGGTAATTGCCACTTCCGGTATTACAAAAACGCTAATTAAACAGGGTATAAAAAGACCCCAAAGAATAAGAAAAACCAGTCTTGAGAAAGGTCAGTGTATGACCGAAACGCGTCGACTGGTAAGTGACACTCTGGTAGGATTATTTTGTCTAAAACCATCTGCACTATTATTGTTTTTGTTTTTGGCAGAAAAGAATAGAAAATTGCTGAGAATTGCACTGACCGTTTGGGTCACCACCTAGAAGATAGATTGCACTTCACACTGGCGAGAGGAACATTGGGAGATAAGTTTCTACACTCCAATTGGGAGAAATAACAAGTACACATTTTTATCCTAATTTGACAGTTTTATGGATGTGTGATTGTTCACAATTTTTCAGGACTATTTTTTCATTCAATTTTTCTTTTTTTCACATTTGGAGTTTTACTTTTTTCATTACTTTTGTTCAAAGTTTCTGTTTTTTATCACCACTGACTGTGACCACTTTTTTGTGATATCCGTGGAGAATATTTTAGCAACTATTGAGTATCAAGTTTGTTCACAAAGTATTTTGATTATCGTTTGTTCACCTTGTTCTCTAAATATCTTTTGTTTTTCAACATTGTTAGGAAACTTTTTTAAACACTTTATCGTTTGTTCACCTTATTCTCTGAATATCATTTGTTGTTCAACATTGTTAGGGAATTTTTTAAACACTTTAGCTTAGACATAAATAATATTTTTTGATATTATCAAACACTCCTCACTCACATTAGTCTATTGGGAGTCTATTGGGAGACCAAACTAGTAAATATTGCACATCACAATTACCACATGATGCAAGACATTTAGTTATCATTAGACAGACAAGAAAGTGTCTCTCTAGCAAACCCACTTACACTGTTCCACTCATACATCCGGATAACACTATTTGTAATTTTACTTACATAGAATATTGTATAAGTAAATAATTGTTTTTATTTCTGATTTTAACTCATTGTAAAATCTTGGATCCTTGATTATTTATTTTTGATTTTATGGTTTAACGTAATGTTAACTTTTATGTATATGTACAAATAAACTGATATAATTTTATATACCCTAGACCCGGCCATTTGGTCTTTGGCGCTTTAATTACCTCTTATCTGATTATCCTATTCTTTTCCTCTTAAAGTGTTATCTACAGATACAATCAATCAGGAAATTATGATTCCTTCTTTTTGTTTAGCTCGTAAGAATTTTAAGGAGCTTCTTCTCCACAACTTTGCTGTTGTAAGATCTTTCAAATATTATGACGGAAACCACTAAAATTGCCATGCTTTCTTCTTCTCTTTTTTTCCATTATTCTGGGCCTCCGAAAAGGTTTGAAAGCTTATTTGGTCATGGAGAAAACTCTCCCTGCGCGTATTACTGCTTTTTCCACTAGAGCAGCTGCTACTTCTTGGACCTTTTTGTAACTAGGCTTCTATTGATCAGATTTGCAAGGCAACAACTTGGTCATCTTTACACACTTTTATAAAGTTTTATCACTTTGATGTGTATACTTCTTCTGAAACTGTTTTGGCTGGAAAGTTCTGCAGGCCATACTTCCTGATTAGGTACGTCCAGCCTTCAATGTTTGTCCACCCACCATTTACAGCGGTCTTGTGGGCTCCATGGTTTTAGTCCCACATATGACTTGTGGACTCTCACCATCTGATGAAAGAAAACAACATTTATGCTTACCTGATAAATTAATTTTTATCTTGATGGTGAGAGTCCATGAGCCCCACCCTTTCTTTTTGTTCAGGTGGCAGCAATACTTGTTTTGCACTTCTTTGCCCCACTTAATCTTCCCTACTTCTTTTTTCCTCATCTACTTGGCTATATTTATGACTGAGGATCATGGGAAGTAGGAGGGATTTAAAGCTCTGGTATGTCTTTTGCCTCCTTCTAGTGGTCAGAAGGGGAATATTCCCACACGTTATGACTGTTGGATTTTCACCACCATGAAAGAAACTAATTTATCAAGTAAGCATACATTTATTTATTCTTTTGCCTAAAAAATTAGGTAAAAACTTTTCAAAGGTAACTTCAAATAAATACAGTTGTGCAAGTTATATATTTAGGACTAGATTACGAGTGGAGCGTTAATTATTGCTCCCGCTCGCACGTTAACTTGTTGAAAGTAAAAAGTTTAATCTGACGCATGCAAAAAGCCAAAGTTAGAATATCGAGAACGCATTAATATATTCCCCTATAGACTTCAATGGAGCGCAAAAACTGGAAGAAAACCTAATACTCTATTGCGTTTTCTCAAGTGCACTAACCCAACATTAAATATTAATATTTTGCATTCCAATGTTCCTCACATAGAAGAATGTTCTATTTATTTATAAATACATATTTCTATATATATATATATAATTTTCTTTTGTGCAATATATATCTATTCCTATATATCTATATGATTATATATAGGTACATATATATACAGCTATATATATTTATTTATTTATATATATGTGTGTGTGTGTGTATATATATATATATATATATATATATATATATATATATTTAAATACTTATAACATATTCCCCTATGTGAAGAACATTGGAATGTTAAACATTTAGAGTAAATTCATAATTAAAGGGACACTGAGCCCAAATTTTTTCTTTCGTGATTCAGATAGAGCATGCAATTTTAAGCAACTTTCTAATTTACTCCTATTATCAATTTTTCTTCGTTTTCTTGCCAT
Organism: Bombina bombina; assembly: GCF_027579735.1. NCBI lineage: Eukaryota > Metazoa > Chordata > Amphibia > Anura > Bombinatoridae > Bombina > Bombina bombina. The sequence goes on from NC_069499.1 coordinate 270,929,161, forward strand.
CTTTATTTGAAAAAGAAGGCATCTAAGCTTTTTTTGGGGTTCAGCAATCTGGACAGCACTTTTTTATTGGTGGATGAATTTATCCACCAATCAGCAAGGACAACCCAGGTTGTTCACCAAAAATGGGCCGGCATCTAAACTTACATTCTTGCATTTAAAATAAAGATACCAAGAGAATGAAGAAAATTTGATAATAGGAGCAAATTAGAAAGTTGCTTAAAATGTCATGCTCTAGGGCTTTAGTTCATGTGTTTCATATAGATAACATAGAGCTCACGCATGTGAAATTACCTAGGAGTGAGCACTGATTGTCTAAAATGCAAGTCTGTCAAAATAACTGAGATAAGGGGGCAGTCAGCAGAAGCTTAGATACAAGGTAATTACAGAGGTAAAACGTGTATTATTATAACTTTGTTGGTTATGCAAAACTGGGGAATGGGTAATAAAGTGATTATCCTCTTTTTAAACAACAACAATTCTGGGGTTGACTGTCCCTATATGTATGCACCATGCACCAATATTTTAAACACAACACTTGTTCAGAGATCCTAAGTTGCTTGAAAGATCTGCTAATTTTTGTAATTGCTGACATGATGTAAGCCCCACTGGTACTCTGAGCAGCTGTAGTATTTAAAATGATGGTGCACTAAGAATATCTAGTTTTGCTTCACATGAACGTGCAGAGAAAAATACTAACACTAAAACATTGATAACTTTTACTAGAAGCATTTTTGCCAATACATGTATATTGCAAAGATATTTCTATTCAAAGGTACAGGGAGTGCAGAATTATTAGGCAAATGAGTATTTTGACCACATCATCCTCTTTATGCATGTTGTGTTACTCCAAGCTGTATAGGCTCGAAAGCCTACTACCAATTAAGCATATTAGGTGATGTGCAGCTCTGTAATGAGAAGGGGTGTGGTCTAATGACATCAACACCCTATATCAGGTGTGCATAATTATTAGGCAACTTCCTTTCCTTTGGCAAAATGGGTCAAAAGAAGGACTTGACAGGCTCAGAAAAGTCAAAAATAGTGAGATATCTTGCAGAGGGATGCAGCACTCTTAAAATTGCAAAGCTTCTGAAGCGTGATCATTGAACAATCAAGTGTTTCATTCAAAATAGTCAATAGGGTCGCAAGAAGCGTGTGGAAAAACCAAGGCGCAAAATAACTGCCCATGAACTGAGAAAAGTCAAGCATGCAGCTGCCAAGATGCCACGTGCCACCAGTTTGGCCATATTTCAGAGCTGCAACATCACTGGAGTGCCCAAAAGCACAAGGTGTGCAATACTCAGAGACATGGCCAAGGTAAGAAAGGCTGAAAGACGACCACCACTGAACAAGACACACAAGCTGAAACGTCAAGACTGGGCCAAGAAATATCTCAAGACTGATTTTTCTAAGGTTTTATGGACTGATGAAATGAGAGTGAGTCTTGATGGGCCAGATGGATGGGCCCGTGGCTGGATTGGTAAAGGGCAGAGAGCTCCAGTCCGACTCAGACGCCAGCAAGGTGGAGGTGGAGTACTGGTTTGGGCTGGTATCATCAAAGATGAGCTTGTGGGGCCTTTTCGGGTTGAGGATGGAGTCAAGCTCAACTCCCAATCCTACTGCCAGTTTCTGGAAGACACCTTCTTCAAGCAGTGGTACAGGAAGAAGTCTGCATCCTTCAAAAAAAACATAATTTTCATGCAGGACAATGCTCCATCACACGCGTCCAAGTACTCCACAGCGTGGCTGGCAAGAAAGGGTATAAAAGAAGAAAATCTAATGACATGGCCTCCTTGTTCACCTGATCTGAACCCCATTGAGAACCTGTGGTCCATCATCAAATGTGAGATTTACAAGGAGGGAAAACAGTACACCTCTCTGAACAGTGTCTGGGAGGCTGTGGTTGCTGCTGCACGCAATGTTGATGGTGAACAGATCAAAACACTGACAGAATCCATGGATGGCAGGCTTTTGAGTGTCCTTGCAAAGAAAGGTGGCTATATTGGTCACTGATTTGTTTTTGTTTGTTTTTGAATGTCAGAAATGTATATTTGTGAATGTTGAGATGTTATATTGGTTTCACTGGTAAAAATAAATATTTGAAATGGGTATATATTTGTTTTTTGTTAAGTTGCCTAATAATTATGCACAGTAATAGTCACCTGCACACACAGATACCCCCCTAAAATAGCTATAACTAAAAACAAACTAAAAACTACTTCCAAAACTATTCAGCTTTGATATTAATGAGTTTTTTGGGTTCATTGAGAACATGGTTGTTGTTCAATAATAAAATTAATCCTCAAAAATACAACTTGCCTAATAATTCTGCACTCCCTGTATAATTCATTGTGCATTTAAATTTTGACCGAAATGCCCATGCTAATGCTTCGTGTCTAATAGCTACTGGCTGCTAATGCTCATTTGTCTCTCATGCGCATTTGTACCTAGTACAGCTGTATTATTATTTTCAAGTTAAAAGCTTTTACTACACATTGTTCAGTTAACAACAAAAACAAAGTTGAAATGCTTCTCTTTCATATGAATAGTACAAAACATGAGAACAACATCCCTTTACATTTTTTATATATAAGGACTAAACTCACATGCACCTAGATTACAAGTTGTGCATTCATCTTTTAACGCTGAAAAAATTGTAATTTAAGCGTTAAAACGGCACCGCAGCAATTACGAGCTGTACCGCAAGCCTTTTAGCCTGTAACGCAATGTCAGTCCCGCACTCGTAAAAATTACATTTTTTCATGGGACTTCCATAGCGCTGCCATTACGAGTTTTGCGGTGAGGCTAAAAACCTTGCGTTATACCCTATAACGACAAGATCCGTACCGCCATCTGAGACCAGTAGTTATGAATTTTACGCTACAAAACTGTTACATAAAACTCATAACTGAAGTGTTACAAAGTACACTAAACACTCATAAACTACCTATTGACCCCTAAACTGAGGCCCTCCCGCATGGCAAACACTAAATTAAACTTATTAACCCCTAATCGGCCGCTCCCGACATCGCCGCCACTAATAACATTTATTAACCTCTATTCCGCCGCTCCCCAACACCATCACCACTATAATAAAGTTATTAACCCCTAAACCGCCACCCTCCCGCATCACAAACACTATCTAAATATAATTAACCCCTAATCTGCCGTCCCCCCACATCGCCCCCACTATACTAAAGTTATTAAGCCCTACACCGCTGCCACTATAATAAACCTATTAACCCCTAAACCGCAAGCCCCCACAACGAAATATACTAAATGAAACTATTAACCTCTAAACCGAAAGCCCAAACTTTATATTAAAATTAAAATTTCCCTATCTTAAAGTTAAGGTCAATTTCGATAAATTAGTGCCCGGTTTTTAATAGATTTATTTAGGTGGCAGCAATATCGGGAACAGCAGATTAGAGGTTAATAACATTATGTAGGTGGCGGCGATGTTGGGGGCGGCAGATTAGAGGTGTTTAGACTTAGGGTTTATGTTAGGGTGTTAGGTTTAAACGTTGCTTTTTTTTCCCCATAGACATGAATGGGGCTGTGTTACGGAGCTTTTCATTCCGTGATCGCAGGTGTTAGGTTTTTTTTCTAACCCGCTCCCCTCATTGATGTCTATGGGGAAAGCGTGCACGAGCACGTCAAAACAGCGCCTGAATTTTGTGCGGTATGGAGCTTAAAACCCCCATATCGCACTCACAAGCCGGCTGTTTCAAAACTTGTAATGGCTGCGCTATAGAGGGTTAAATAATGCAAACTTTGTTGCGTTCCTTAAATTCCCTATAGCGCACTTAACTCGTAATCTACCTGATAGTTTTTTGGAATTCTTAGGTAATCTAGTTCAATGCACAGAATCCGTGTCATGTTGCATGAGTATTCATCTTACCATATTATTATATATATGCATACTTTTTCTTAAGTACTAAAATGACTTGACTAAAATTCAATTCCATTTCTGCCAATATTACTTCAACTACAAATGGCAAACCTAAAATGCTATCATGATGGAGTGTGAGTATATGTTGGTATTATAAACTACACTGGTTTTAAGCCTCTGTCTCTAATCCCAACATTTTAATGCCAGCGTTATGATATTGTAGCCTACGGTGAGATAAGCAGGCAATCTACAGATTGCAGCTAATTAATTTTCTGTGCAATCCATATTTTATTTGTATGAGATCAATTTAAATTTCCCTAACACATAAAACAACCATAGAGATTAGAGAGAAAATTGCATTTCTTGTTATCTTAGTTCAGAATGCATTATATGGGAATTTGTTTCCATAAAACATCTTTGTGAGCGCTATTCTGTTTCCTTAATGTAAAATTGAAGTGTAGGATGGGTACATGTAGGAGCAATTAGGCATATTTTTTGTGGCTTTCATCTTGCTAAACTGCAATTAAAGGTCTCTGAAGAAAAGATTTATTCATAAGTAAAAAGAATAAAATAATCCACAGTTAATACCACTTGCCAAGAAACTACAGCAAGTAAAAGGTGAGAAAAAAAAGAGGACAATTTGATCAACACTACATTGTCTGTCCTAGGTGAGAAAGTTTTGCAGAATGATGAGTTCACACGAGACCTCTTCCGATTTCTGCAACTTCTATGTGAGGGACATAACAATGGTAAGAATTGCAACATGTTTATGGGAACTACCTAAATGCATAGCTCAGTTTACTTTTTCATATCTACATTTTTTTAAAAATTATAAAGCGTATAGGCACAAGATTTAGATTTATTAAACCAGGCCTTTGTGAGGTAACTCTAAGTCCAACCATCTCACATTAGTTTAATCCAGGGCGAGATTAGTTTAGATTTTCAGTCTAAGAGCCAAAATCAAGGAGATATATCTATAAATGTTTAATATTGAAATGTAATATATAAGACAAGTGCATGAGCCATTTGGAAACCTATTTTGTCTGCAGTCTCATTTTAATTTTATTTTTGTGAAGAAGTGCTAAAAAAAGAGCACTCATATCGTCTGTTTCACAAATACTTAACTCTACTGTTGTGCAAAAGCAGCCATAGACAATACATAAGTGTTGTACAAAAACAGGCAGCAGACCTGCTTTGGCTCTTGGGCTGCCGACCTCTGGCTTAAACCAAAGTGATATGTCTTGTTTTGGGAATGTGACATATAAATATACATATCGATAAGGTTATGAGCAACTATGTTGTTTACCCAACATTAAATATAAAATCCATGCTATAAAACTACAAGGGGAACATAATTTGAAGCCTTCTCCATGGTCCTGTGGTTAAGCAGGTAATGAAATGCTGAGTACTTAAACTATATCTTTTAACTATATTTTCATATTTGATTACATTTTTAGATTTTCAGAATTTTCTCCGAACCCAAATGGGTAACACAACAACAGTGAATATCATCATTAGCACTGTGGATTATCTTCTTCGCCTCCAGGTAACCAGACACCATTTCCTAGTATATCATTTTATGCAACGTAAGGGCCAATTGAGATATATATATGCAGTATATATATATGTATATATATATATATGTGTGGGTGGGTGTTTTTCTAGCTAATTTAGTAATGTTTTAAGATCAGAGCTGTTAGTTTGCTTTGTGATATTAAGGTTACACAATGGAGTTATGAGTCACACATCATTAGTGGAAATTTCGGATGTGCAAAAATGGTATTGATTCATTGCCAAAGAAACACTTCGTATGCCATTGAATCTGAAAGCCCACTTGTTGGGAAGCAATGTAAGGTATATTCTAAGCTGTTTGATTCTAATATAGTTGAAAGTGAATGTTTGCTTTTTAAAAAAAAAAAAAAAAAATAGGCATATTTTAATTGTGGAGGTTATATGAGATTGTCCCACACAAGGCAGTAGAATTCATTATGAACAGAAGAAAACATTAATTTGAAGTAAAACCTCTTCTAAAGCTGCCCGGCTTCAGATGTTTAATCAACAGATTATTGTGGTTTGGCCTCCTCTCATACAATGGCAATTTGATTCCATTTATACTGTAAAGTGGTGTTTTACATCTGCTGCTGTTTAGCATCAGAAAAGTGATATTGTAATAATGTAGCTGTAAGAAGCATGATTGTGATAGTGTAATAATTAAACTGTAAGAAGCATGGTGTGATAGTGTAATCATTTAGCTGTAAGAAGCATGGTTGTGATAGTGTAATCATTTAGCTGTAAGAAGCATGGTTGTGGTAGTGTAATCATTTAGCTGTAAGAAGCATGGTTGTGATAGTGTAATCATTTAGCTGTAAGAAGCATGGTGTGATAGTGTAATAATTTAGCTGTAAGAAGCATGGTGTGATAGTGTAAATAATTTAGCTGAATGATGCATGGTGTGATAGTGTAAAATTTTTAGCTGTAAGAAGCATGGTGTGATAGTGTAATAATTTAGCTGTAAGAAGCATGGTTGTGATAGTGTAATCATTTAGCTGTAAGAAGCATGGTGTGATAGTGTAATAATTTAGCTGTAAGAAGCATGGTTGTGGTAGTGTAATCATTTAGCTGTAAGAAGCATGGTGTGATAGTGTAATCATTTAGCTGTAAGAAGCATGGTTGTGGTAGTGTAATCATTTAGCTGTAAGAAGCATGGTTGTGATAGTGTAATCATTTAGCTGTAAGAAGAATGGTTGTGATAGTGTAATCATTTAGCTGTAAGAAGCATGATTGTGATAGTGTAATCATTTAGCTGTAAGGAAGCATGGTTGTGATAGTGTAAATAATTAAGCTGTAAGAAGCATGATTGTGATTGTGTAAATCATTTAGCTGTAAGAAGCATGATTGTGATAGTGTAATCATTTAGCTGTATGAAGCATGGTTGTGATAGTGTAATACTTAGCTGTAAGAAGCATGATTGTGATAGTGTAATCATTTAGCTGTAAGAAGCATGGTTGTGATAGTGTAATACTTTAGCTGTAAGAAGCATGGTTGTGATATTGTAATAATTTAGCTGTAAGAAGCATGTGTTGATAGTGTAACAATTTAGCTGTAAGAAGCATGATTGTGATAGTGTAATCATTTAGCTGTAAGAAGCATGATTGTGATAGTGTAATCATTTAGCTGTAGAGCATGGTTGTGATAGTGTAATACTTAGCTGTTAAGAAGCATGGTTGTGATAGTGTAATCATTTAGCTGTAAGAAGCATGGTTGTGATAGTGTAACAATTTAGCTGTAAGAAGCATGGTTGTGATATTGTAATAATTTAGCTGTAAGAAGCATGGTTGTGATAGTGTAATAATTAAGCTGTAAGAAGCATGGTTGTGATAGTGTAATAATTTAGCTGTAAGAAGCATGGTTGTGATAGTGTAATCATTTAGCTGTAAGAAGCATGGTTGTGATAGTGTAACAATTTAGCTGTAAGAAGCATGGTTGTGATATTGTAATAATTTAGCTGTAAGACGCATGGTTGTGATAGTGTAACAATTTAGCTGTAAGAAGCATGATTGTGATAGTGTAATCATTTAGCTGTAAGAAGCATGATTGTGATAGTGTAATCATTTAGCTGTAAGAAGCATGGTTGTGATAGTGTAATAATTTAGCTGTAAGAAGCATGGTTTGTGATAGTGTAATCATTTAGCTGTAAGAAGCATGGTTGTGATAGTGTAACAATTTAGCTGTAAGAAGCATGGTTGTGATATTGTAATAATTAAGCTGTAAGAAGCATGGTTGTGATAGTGTAATAATTAAGCTGTAAGAAGCATGGTTGTGATAGTGTAATAATTAAGCTGTAAGAAGCATGGTTGTGATAGTGTAATAATTTAGCTGTAAGAAGCATGGTTGTGATAGTGTAATCATTTAGCTGTAAGAAGCATGGTTGTGATAGTGTAACAATTTAGCTGTAAGAAGCATGGTTGTGATATTGTAATAATTTAGCTGTAAGAAGCATGGTTGTGATATTGTAATAATTAAGCTGTAAGAAGCATGGTTTGTATATTGTAATATTTAAGCTGTAAGAAGGCATGGTTGTGATAGTGTAATAATTTAGCTGTAAGAAGCATGGTTGTGGTAGTGTAATCATTTAGCTGTAAGAAGCATGGTTGTGGTAGTGTAATCATTTAGCTGTAAGAAGCATGGTTGTGATAGTGTAATCATTTAGCTGTAAGAAGCATGATTGTGATATTGTAATAATGTAGCTGTAAGAAGCATGGTTGTGGTAGTGTAATAATTAAGCTGTAAGAAGCATGGTTGTGATAGTGTAATAAGCTGTAAGAAGCATGATTGTGATAGTGTAATGATTAAGCTGTAAGAAGCATGGTTGTGATAGTGTAATCATTTAGCTGTAAGAAGCATGATTGTGATAGTGTAATAATTAAGCTGTAAGAAGCATGGTTGTGATAGTGTAATAATTAAGCTGTAAGAAGCATGGTTGTGATAGTGTAATAATTTAGCTGTAAGAAGCATGGTTGTGATAGTGTAATCATTTAGCTGTAAGAAGCATGATTGTGATAGTGTAATAATTAAGCTGTAAGAAGCATGGTTGTGATAGTGTAATAATTTAGCTGTAAGAAGCATGGTGTGATAGTGTTATCATTTAGCTGTAAGAAGCATGGTTGTGATAGTGTAATAATTTAGCTGTAAGAAGCATGGTTGTGATAGTGTAATAATTTAGCTGTAAGAAGCATGGTTGTGATACTGAAATAATTAAGCTGTAAGAAGCATGGTTGTCTTATTGTAATAATTTAGCTGTAAGAACATGGTTGTGATAGTGTTATAATTAAGCTGTAAGAAGCATGGATGTTAAATTGTAATATTTTAGCTACACTATTGTGATAGTGTAATAATTTAGCTGTAAGAAGCATGATTGTGATAGTGTAATAATTTAGCTGTAAGAAGCATGGTTGTGATAGTGTAATCATTTAGCTGTAAGAAGCATGGTTGTGATAGTGTAATCATTTAGCTGTAAGAAGCATGGTTGTGATAGTGTAATCATTTAGCTGTAAGAAGCATGGTTGTTGCAAGTGCGATTTATGAAGGGCTTCTAGGAAAAATGATTAGTGGACATAGAGCTCCTTGCCTGGTTTTAAAGGTAGAAACCAATAGCTTACCTCTTGTCATCAATATATATATTAAAGGGGCAGTGATTTGTATGTAAAATGTTTCTACTTCCACAAAACGTAAACTACACCCTGCTGACTCTCTTCTTCATATCTGTCCATAATTGTTTTTAGCTGATAACAACTGCAAAACAATTCACTTTATACTAATATTTTAACCCAGGCTAGCCTTGTTTTCTGCTAACTAAAGTCCAGATTGGCTACTCCAGATAAGGCAAATGGTGGATGGAGTTTGGCTATTGATAAATAATTGCAGAAAAAATAATCGGCTAGATTACGAGTCTTGCGTTAGCCTTAAAAAGCAGCGTTGAGAAGTCCAAACGCTGCTTATTACCGCCCGCTGGTATTACGAGTCTGGCAGGTACAGGTGTACTGCTCACTTTTCTTCTGCAACTCGAGCATACCGCAAATCCCCTTACTTCAATTGCGTATTCTATCTTTTCAATGGGATTTTCCTAAAGCCGGTATTACAAAGCCAAAAAGTCTGCGGTACACCCTACCCCGTCAAGAGTCCTAACGCATTTAAAAGTCAGCAGTTAAGAGTTTTATGGGCTAACGCCGTAACATAAAACTCTTAACTAAAGTGCTACAAAGTACACTAACACCCATAAACTACCTATTAACCCCTAAACCGAGGCCCCGCCCCACATCGCAAACATTTAAATACATTTTAACCCCTAATCTGCCGACCGGACAGCGCCGCCACTTCAATAAATATATTAACCCCCTAAACCACTCCCGCCTCGCAAACACTAGTTAAATTTTATTAACCCCTAATCTGCCGTCCCTAACTTCGCCGACACCTACCTACATTTATTAACTCCTAATCTGCCGCCCCCAACGTCGCCGCAACTATATTAAATGTATTAACCCCTAAACCTAAGTCTAACCCTAACCCTAACACCCCCCTAACTTAAATATAATTTAAATAAAACTAAATAAAATTACTACAATTAAATAAATTATTCATATTTAAAACTAAATACTTACCGATAAAATAAACCCTAAGCTAGCTACAATATAACTAATAGTTACATTGTAGCTAGCTTAGGGTTTATTTTTATTTTACAGGCTACTTTGTATTTATTTTAACTAGGTAGAATAGTTATTAATAACTACCTAGTTAAAATAAATACAAATATACCTGTAAAATAAATCCTAACCTAATTTACAATTACACCTAACACTACACTATAATTAAATAAATTACCTAAACTAACTACAATTAATTACAATTAAATTAAATAATCTAAAGTATGAAAGAAAAAAAAAACACTAAATTACAGAAAATAATAAAATAATTACAAGAATTTTAAACTAATTACACCTAATCTAATCCCCCTAATAAAATAAAAAAGCCCCCCAAAATAATAAAAATCCCTACCCTATACGCAAATAGACCTTAAAAGGGCTTTTTGCAGGGCATTGCTCCAAAGTAATCAGTTCTTTTACCTGTAAAAAAAAAAAATACAATACCCCCCCAACATTAAAAAGCAACACCCACACACCCAAACGCTACTCTAAAACCCACCCAATCCCCCTTAATAAAACCTAACACTACCCCCTGGAAGATCACCCTACCTTGAGACATCTTCACCCAACCGGCAGAAGTGGTCCTCCAAGGGCATAAGTCCTTCATCCGATCCGGGGCAGAAGAGGACCTCCAACGGGCAGAAGTCTTCATCCAGGGTGGCATCTTCTATCTTCATCCATCGACGAGGAGCGGTTCCATCTTGAAGACTTCCGACGCGAGCATCCATCCAGACCGACGACCTACCCGATCGAATGACGGTTCCTTTAAATGACGTCATCCAAGATGGCGTCCCTTGAATTCCAATTGGCTGATAGAATCCTATCAGCCAATCAGAATTAAGGTAGGAAAAATCCTATTGGCTGATTCAATCAGCCAATAGGATTGAAGTTCAGGAATTAATGGGGCTACGTTTGACGCTGAACACTGCTTTTTTGCAGGTGTTAGGTTTTTTTTCAGCCGGTTCTCCCCTATTGATTCCTATGGGGAAATCGTGCATGAGCACGTTCAGCCAGCTCACTGCTGACTTAAGCAGCGCTGGTATTGAGCTGAGATGTGGAGCAAAATTCTGCTCTACGCTCACCTTTTTGCGGCTAACGCCGAGTTTAAAAAAACCTGTAATACCAGTGTTGTCTTAAGTGAGCAGTGAGAAAAAAATGCTCGTTAGCACCACATAGCCTCTAACGCAAAACTCGTAATCTCGCTGAATGTTAATTTGTTTTAAAACCTGCCTGATAAGTTATTCAATAGTACCACAACAGAAACGTCTTGTAATTACAAGGTGTTTACTGTCCATTAAATTGACCTTCATGGTTCTCTCAGAATCACTTTTGTATAAATGATATAAAGCTTTTCTGTGGCTGTGTGTTATCCTTCTCTCTTGTTTAGTCAAAGCCAGAGGATGTGCACTTGCACCTTCCTGTACATATATGGTGGCAGGTTTTTCTGTACAATACTTATGGTAGTTTTGGAAAAATTGCCACCATATTTGTAAAGGCAAATGCAAACACTTTTGTATACTATGAGCCCTGTTTTGCACATATAATGGCCAGACATGATGCAGGTAGAGCTCAGGCAGCACTGTAGGAACTTATATTACTATTTGAAGAGCCAGAAGGGCCCCCTAAATTTTTGGATCTTGTTTGAGAACCCTGTACATGGTCTTCAGTGTAGTCCTCTTTCCAGTCTCAGCTACATCTTACCTCCCGTTCATGTGTAGCCAAGTTGCTGGATAAGATGTAGATAGAGAAAAATCTAACATAGAAGAATGCATCCAATGTGTCTTCATGTGGTGTAACTCTGAATAGGAAGAGAAATATTGATTGACAAGTAAAAATGTATTTATATCTTAAGACATAGTGAGTCCACTGATCATCAATTACTGTTGGGAATATCACTCCTGGCCAGCAGGAGGAGGCAAAGAGCACCACAGCAAAGCTGTTAAGTATCACTTCCCTTCCCACAACCCCCAGTCATTCTCTTTGCCTTCAGTGCGAGGAGGAGGTGAAGTTTTAGGTGTCTGATTAAGATTCTTCTATCAAGATATTTTTATTTTGGAAGCCTGTGCAGGCTTGCTCTGATCTTCACTGATCTTCTCTTCAGTAGGACTGTGGTAGCTTTCAAGCAGTTAGGAACTTGTGGGGTGGGCCTCACTGTGTTTTCCTGACAGAATTGCTGCCCGCAAACAGAATGCCAGAGTAGGCTTACTTTTTTAATTTCTTCTATCCACAGGTCTCTGTGAGGTGTGGCTTCCTCTCATACTTGGTGAGCTGTCCGCAGGTAAGTGCTATTTTTATTTCTATACATATATGGCACTACAACACATAAATGCACCATATTTGGCAATAATTCCTGAAGCAAGAATTTTTCTGGCAGGATGCAGGTTACTGTGTGGCGGTAGAATAAGGGAACAAAGGGAAACTTTATTTTTTCTCTTTTATTGGTGGCTCAGAAGTGTACTGCTTATATGTGCAGTCATTTTGATGTGGGGACTGTTAGTGTTTTTAGAGTCAGTAACGGCATTAGTTTATGCGGCTTCTAGACGATACTTGGCGTGACGTCATTAAGGGGTGTGTCTCCTCCTTTCTGAGCATCGTTTTTCTTTGGCGCTGTTTCATCAGAAAAATCAGTCGCACTGACTTATTTTAGTTCCCCTCTCTGTCGCTTGTGTTCTCCTACAGATACAACAGGCTCCGTTTTCGACAATCCAGCTTGTCATCCTGTGCCAGAAGGAGCAGGTAGGCACCTCAGCTTAGTGTTGAGGTGTAGAGTGTGCTGGGGAGGTGTGTTAGTAAGTCCTGTGCTAAAGAGTAGAGCCCCTTTGCTTAACAAGTTATTTTCAGTAACGGTTTCTTTTTTTATCGGAAATTAAACAGGAAAATTGTGTTATAATTTCTCGTGCAAAATGGACTTCGAGAGTCTAGCCCTTCTATTCTGTGCAAACTCTGTTTGGATGCCCAAGTGGAACCCCCTTTGCCTTTTTGCAGTTCTTGTATAGATAGAACTCTCTTATATATAGACAAACTTTTTGATTCTGAGCCACCATTCCCTCAGGATGATGCTATCCAGGCGTTACCACAGCCTCTCTCTAATATAGCTCAATCTGCAGCAATGTGACATGCAGTGCCCTGTGGTTCCTCTTTTTTTTAAAGGCTGAGATTGCAGCCCAGGTATCTTCATCGGTATCTGAGGCACTAGCAGCCATTTCCATGCTGCAGGGGAAGCGTAAGAGGAAAATTATAGAATCAGATAAGGTATAATTTCCTGTTCAGGCTGACCGGACTCCTCTTTCGCATAAATTGGAGGAGGATTCTTCGGTAGCTTCTGAGGATGAAATCTCAGATTCGGATAGTGTAATTCCTTCATCTGATGCTGAAGTGGTTTCCTTCAGATTCAAGCTTGAGCACCTCTGTGTCTTGTTAAAGGAGGTTTTAGCTACTTTGGACGACTCCGATACGCCTATCATTGTCAACCCTAAAAGGTCTAGCAAACTGAATAAATACTTTGATGTCCCCTCATCTGGGGAGGTGTTTCCAGTGCCAGACTGTGCCACAGAGATTATTACCCAGGAATGGGAGAGACCAGGAATTCCCTTCTCCCCCTCCCCTGTCTTTAGGAAAATGTTCCCGGTAGCTGACTCCTTCAAGGAGTCGTGGCAGATGGTTCCTAAGGTGGAAGGGGCGATTTCCACTTTGGCTAAGAGAACTACTATCCCTATTGAGGATAGTTGCTCTTTCAAGGATCCTATGGATCTTTTTAAAGAAGATATATACTCAGCATGGGTTACAATGGCAACCGGCAGTGTGCATTGCTACAGTAACCAGTGTGGCATCCTATTGGTTTGATGCTTTGTCTGAGTCCTTGCAAGCTGAATCTCCCTTGGAGGAAATTCAGGATAACCAACTCCTTTATATCTGATGCTTCCTTGCAAGTCATTAAGTTAGGAGCTAAAATATCTGGTTTTGCAATTTTAGCGCATAGAGCGCTATGGCTTAAGTCTTGGTCTGCAGACGTTTCTTCTAAATCTAAGCTTTTGGCTATACCCTACTAGGGAAAGACCTTGTTCGGGCCAGCTTTGGCAGAGATTATCTCTGATATCACGGGTGGTAAAGGATACTTTCTGCCTCAAGACAAGAAGAATAAATCAAAGGGACGTCAGTCTAATTTTCGTTCCTTTCGTAACTTCAGAGGTAAGTTTTCCCCTGCCTCTACCAAGCAGGAACAAGCCAAGACTTCCTGGAAACCTGGTCAGTGTTGCAATAAGGGGAAGCAATCCAAGAAACCCGCAGCTGAATCCAAGTCAGCATGAAGGGGTTGCCCCCGATCTGGGATCGGATCAAGTGAGGGGCAGATTCTCTCAGTTTTCGCAATCTTGGGAATGAGACGTTCCAGACCCGTGGGCAGTGGATATAGTGTCCCAGGGGTACAAGTTAGAGTTCAAGACTTTTCCTCCCAGGGGCAGGTTCCACCCCTCAAGATTATCTGTAGACCAGATAAAAAGAGAGGTGTTCTTGAAATGTGTATAGGATCTTTCCCTCTTGGGAGTGATAGTTCCAGTTCCAAGTCAGGAACAGGGTCTCAGATTTTACTCCAACCTGTTTGTGGTTCCCAAAAAAGAGGGAGCTTTCAGTCCCATTCTATATCTAAAGCTACTGAACAAATTCATCAGAGTGACATCCTTCAAGATGGAGACTGCCATTCTTCCTCTGATTCAAGAGGGTCAATTCATGACGACCATAGACTTGAAGGATGCGTACCTGCACGTTCCCATTCACAGGAATCATCACAAATATCTGAGGTTTGCTTACCTAGACAAACATTTTCAATTTTTAGCGCTTCCTTTTGGCCTCGCCACAGCTCCCAGAATTTTCTCTAAGGTCCTGGGAGCTCTATTGGCAGTAATTCGGGCTCCGGGAATTGCAGTGGTGCTTTATCTGGATGACATTCTGGTTCAGGCACCATCCTTGGAGCTAGCAGAATCCCATACAAAGATCTTGTTGGCTTTTTTTCATTCCCACGGTTGGAAGATCAATTTGGAAAAAAAGCTCTTATTCCGTCTACAAGAGTGACTTTCCTAGGAACCATTATAAACTCTCTATCTATGAAAAGATTTCTGACGGAGGTCAGAAGAGCCAATATTCTGTCCGCTTGAATGGCCCTACAGTGGGTGGCATGGCCATCTGTGGCCCAGAGCATGGAGGCAATTGTATTGATGGTGGCTTCCATGGACATAGTTCTGTTTGCTCTGCACCTCTGCAGCTATGCATGCTCGTTCAGTGGAACGGGGATTATACAGATCTATCTCAGAGAATAGTTCTGGATCAAGCTGCAAGGGACTCCCTACCATGGTGGCTCTCCCAAGAACATCTGTTCCAGGGGACGTGTTTCCAGAGACCCTCTTGGGTAATTGTGACCACAGATGCCAGCTTGCTGGGTTGGGGAGAAGTTTGGGACTTGTTGAAGGAGCAGGGACTTTGGTCTCAGGAGGAATCTTCTCTTCCCATAAACATTCTGGAGTTGAGAGCGATCTTCAATGCCTTGATGGCTTGGCTTCAGCTGGCCCTAGCCCGGTCTATCAGGTTCAAGATGGACAATATAACCTCAGTGGCTTACATCAACCACCAAGGAGGAACTCGGAGTTCCTTAGCCATGAAGGAGGTGGTCCGGATCATCCAGTGGGCAGAGACTCACAATTGCTATCTATCTGCCATCCACATTCCAGGAGTGGACAATTGGGAAGCAGATTTTCTGAGCAGACAGACTTTCTATCCCGGGCAGTGGGAACTCCATCTGGAGGTGTTTTCCAGATTAATAACCAAATGGGGGTTACCAGAATTGGATCTGATGGCGTCTCATCAGAATTCCAAGCTCCTAAAGTACGGTTCAAGGTTGAGAGATCCTCAAGCCTTTCTAAAAGATGCTCTGGCAGTTCCTTGGAACTTCAAGTTGGCATATCTCTTTCCTCCGTTTGCTCTTCTTCCGCGAGTCATTGCTCGGATCAAGCAGGAGAGAGCATCGGTGATTCTAATAGCTCTTGCATGGCCTCGCAGGATCTGGTATGCAGATCTAGTAGAGATGTCATCTCTACTCTGTGGAAACTTATGCTTCAGGGGCCCTTCCTTCATCCAAATCTTGTTTCTCTGAAGCTGACTGTTTGGAGATTGAACGTGTGATTTTAGCTAAGTGTGGGTATTCCGAATCGGTCATTGAGACCATGATTCAGGCTCGTAAGCCTGTCACTATAAAGATTTACCATAACATATGGCGTAAATATCTTTATTGGTGTGAGTCTAAAGGATTTACTTGGAGTAAGGTCAGGATCCCAAGGATCTTATCTTTTCTCCAGGAAGGCCTTGAGAAGGGGTTATCTGTCAGTACCCTCAAAGGTCAGAATTCTGCCTTATCTATTCTGCTGCACAAGCGTCTGGCGGACGTACCGGATGTACAATCCTTTTGTCAGGCCCTGGTCAGAATCAGGCCTGTATTTAAATCAGTTGCTCCTCCTTGGAGCCTTAATCTTGATCTTAAAGTCTTACAACAGGCTCCGTTTGAGCCTATGCTTTCCATAGATATTAAGTTATTATCTTGGAAAGTTTTGTTTCTTATTGCTATTTCTTCTGCTTGGAGGGTTTCTGAACTCTCAGCATTGCAGTGTGATTCTCCTTATCTCATATTTCATGCAGATAAGGCAGTTCTCTGTACCAAGTTTGGTTTTCTTCCTGAGGTTGTTTCGGACCGAAATGTTTATCAGGAAATTGTTGTTCCTTCTCTCTGTCAAAAAGTCACTTATCATGTGAGCACCAAACAAATGTCCATGTGGTAGGGGATATTATAACTTAATCCTGATCAGAGTCTTGTGTAACAAATAAACAGGGTGTTCCCCTACTCGCTCACCAAGCTGTTCGGTAACTCCCGGTGTCACTGCCAATGAGTTCCAGCGTGGGAGTCGGCCCGTCCACAGGGGTACTCTCCAATGGAAGCAATCACTCCGCCGGTCAAACCAGGACCTTTACATGCCTCCCACCAAGTACCGTTCCCCTCCTGGGTCCTCTCCTCGTTCCGCTGTTCGGCGTCTGACGTACCCGGTGAGCGTCTATCAGCTGGCCACGCCTCCTTTGACTGCTCTTCTTTCCTCCGCTGGTGGGTGATGGTGAGTGTAAATAACCGGTATAAGGCTGTGCTGAAAGGTCCTCTGTGCTTGCTCGATCTCCTAGCAATCAAATGTCATGTGTAGTAAGCAGCACCAGGGACTGAATGCACTTAAAAAACGGCTTTATTGGGACAAAAAGTTAATCCAAAACAAAGCGTTATCTGGGTGACAAAGTGTGCCATAGGAATACACTCAATGAACTATTGCTGACGTGTTTCAGCCCTTCTGCGCTTCATAATCACCAATACTCTAATATACACCTGTGCATGATCGTGATTGGATAAAAACATTATCCTGGGCCTATTCCTATGAACTTAGACGTTGTGTGGGCTCTTAAATTCTATCTGCAGGCTACAAAGGACTTTCGCCAGTCTTCTGCATTTTGTTGGCTTTTCTGGTAAACGTAAAGGCCAGAAAGCTACTGCCACTTCTCTTTCTCTCTGGTTGAGAAGTGTAATTCATATGGCTTATGAGACTGCTGGACAGCAGCCTCCTGAGAGAATTACAGCTCACTCCACTAGGGTGCTGTCTTCTTCTTGGGCCTTCAAGAATGAGGCCTCTGTAGAACAGATTTGTAAGGCTGTGACTTGGTCTTCTTTGCACACTTTTTTCTAAATTTGATAAATTTGATGTTTTTGCCTCGGCTGAGGCTTCTTTTGGGAGAAAGGTTCTGCAGGCAGTGGTTCCTTCTGTTTAGGTTACCTGTCTTGCGCTCCCTCATCTGTGTCCTTTAGCTTGGGTATTGATTCCCAACATTGATGATCCGTGGACTCGCCGTGTCTTAAGAAAGAAAACAAAATGTATGCTAACCTGTTAAATTTCTTTCGTTCTTGACACGGTGCGTCCACGCCCTCCATGTTTTCAGACAGTTTTTTTATATATAAACCTCAGGCACCTCTGCACCTTGTGTTATTTCCTTTATCTCCTTTTCCTTCAATCGAATGACTGGGGGTTGTGGGAAGGGAAGTGATACTTAACAGCTTTGCTGTGGTGCTCTTTGCCTCCTCCTGTTGGCCAGGAGTGATATTCCCAACAGTAATTGATGATCCGTGGACTCACCGTGTCAAGAAAGAAAGAAATTAAAATATCCTATCACGGTAAATCAGCTGAGATTGTTGTACTACTTTAG
Organism: Bombina bombina; assembly: GCF_027579735.1. Lineage (NCBI taxonomy): Eukaryota > Metazoa > Chordata > Amphibia > Anura > Bombinatoridae > Bombina > Bombina bombina. The sequence goes on from NC_069499.1 coordinate 270,947,527, forward strand.
AAGATGCTTTTAATAATCTCCTTCCAACCATTTTCTTTGTTTAACTCCAGCTCCATAGCACATATGATGTTAACAATTGGTGCATCTTTGCTTTTTCTGCAGGAATCCATCAGTGACTTTTACTGGTATTACTCAGGGAAGGAGGTGATTGACGAATCTGGACAGCACAACTTTTCTAAATCTCTTGCTGTCACCAAGCAGATATTTAACTCATTAACAGAATACATTCAGGTAACCACACATCACAGATGTGTAAACCAATGTATATTTAGGGAGTGGATGCAGCTTGATTTTGCAATGAGAATTGTTAGAAGTCGGAGTGGTTATAAATAGACATTTTCTTTATTAGACAATAGGGGAAGTAGCGTGTGGGAAGTTTTAGTCTGGTTAAGAAAATCTCTCACTGGCAGTTAGCTTACTGATTTGCTATAAAACTATATTATCCTTTATCTAAGAAAGGATGTCACACAATAAATATTGCTACTTTGTTACATGGCATCATTTTGAGACCTTGATATTTAAAGGCAAACGTAACCCTTTTCTCCAACATAGGTGTGTCCGGTCCACGGCGTCATCCTTACTTGTGGGATATTCTCTTCCCCAACAGGAAATGGCAAAGAGCCCAGCAAAGCTGGTCACATGATCCCTCCTAGGCTCCGCCTTCCCCAGTCATTCTCTTTGCCGTTGCACAGGCCACATCTCCACGGAGATGGCTAAGAGTTTTTTGGTGTTTAAATGTAGTTTTTATTCTTCAATCAAGAGTTTGTTATTTTAAAATAGTGCTGGTATGTACTATTTACTCTGAAACAGAAAAGAGATGAAGATTTCTGTTTGTAAGAGGAAAATGATTTTAGCAACCGTTACTAAAATCGATGGCTGTTTCCACACAGGACTGTTGAGATGAATTAACTTCAGTTGGGGGGAAACAGTGAGCAGACTTTTGCTGCTTGAGGTATGACACATTTCTAACAAGACTTGGTAATGCTGGAAGCTGTCATTTTCCCTATGGGATCCGGTAAGCCATTTTCTTAGTTTTAAATATAAGAATAAAGGGCTTCACAAGGGCTTTAAAGACTGGTAGACATTTTTCTGGGCTAAAACGATTACTTTATAAGCATATTTAATGGTTTATAACTTTGAAGAGTTATTTTAATCTTGGGAATTCTGTTAAAAAAACGGCAGGCACTGTATGGACACCTTTTTCACTGGGGGCCTTTTCTAGTCATAGGCAGAGCCTCATTTTCGCGCCACTAATGCGCAGTTGTTTTTGAGAAGCAAGGCATGCAGATGCATGTGTGAGGAGCTAAGATCCACTGAAAAAGCTTATTGAAGGCGTCCATTTGGTATCATATTCCCCTCTGGGCTTGGTTGGGTCTCAGCAAAGCAGATACCAGGGACTGTATAGGGGGTTAAATGTAAAAACGGCTCGGTTCCGTTATTTTAAGAGTTAAAGCTTTCAAATTTGGTGTGCAATACTTTTAAGGCTTTAAGACACTGTGGTGAAATTTTGGTGAATTTTGAACAATTCCTTCATACTTTTGCACATATTCAGTAATAAAGTGTGTTCAGTTTAAAATTTAAAGTGACAGTAACGGTTTTATTTAAAAACGTTTTTTGGTGCTTTGTTATCAAGTTTATGCCTATTAACATGTCTGAACCATCAGATAGACGATGTTCTGTATGTTCGGAAGCCAAGGTTCCTCTCCATTTAAATATATGTGATGAATGTGACAAACAAAGTAGGGACAATGATGCCACTGATAATTGAGAACAAGGGATGGGGTTTTACTCCAATCTGTTCATAGTTCCCAAAAAAGAGGGAACATTCAGGCCAATTTTGGATCTCAAGATCCTAAACAAATTTCTCAGGGTTCCATCGTTCAAAATGGAAACCATTCGGACAATTCTTCCTACCATCCAGGAAGGTCAATTCATGACCACGGTGGATTTAAAGGATGCGTATCTACATATTCCTATCCACAAGGAACATCATCGGTTCCTAAGGTTCGCCTTTCTGGACAAGCATTACCAGTTTGTGGCACTTCCATTCGGACTAGCCACTGCTCCAAGAATTTTCACAAAGGTACTAGGGTCCCTTCTAGCGGTGCTAAGGCCAAGGGGCATTGCAGTAGTACCTTACTTGGACGACATACTGATTCAAGCGTCGTCTCTGCCACAAGCAAAGGCTCATACGGACATTGTCCTAGCCTTTCTCAGATCTCACGGGTGGAAAGTGAACGTAGAAAAAAGTTCTCTATTCCCGTCAACAAGAGTTCCCTTCTTGGGAACAATAATAGACTCCTTAGAAATGAAGATTTTTCTGACGGAGGCCAGAAAATCAAAACTTCTAAGCTCTTGTCAAGTACTTCATTCTGTTCTTCTTCCTTCCATAGCGCAGTGCATGGAAGTAATAGGTTTGATGGTTGCGGCAATGGACATAGTTCCTTTTGCGCGAATTCATCTAAGACCATTACAACTGTGCATGCTCAGACAGTGGAATGGGGATTATACAGACTTGTCCCCGACGATCCAAGTAGATCAGAGGACCAGAGATTCCCTCCGTTGGTGGCTGACCCTGGACAACCTGTCTCAAGGGATGAGCTTCCGCAGACCAGAGTGGGTCATTGTCACGACCGACGCCAGTCTGGTGGGCTGGGGCGCGGTCTGGAAACCCCTGAAAGCTCAGGGTCTATGGTCTCGGGAAGAATCTCTTCTCCCGATAAACATTCTGGAACTGAGAGCGATATTCAATGCTCTCAAGGCTTGGCCTCAACTAGCAGAGGCCAAATTCATAGGGTTTCAATCAGACAACATGACGACTGTTGCATATATCAACCATCAGGGGGGGAACAAGGAGTTCCCTGGCGATGGAAGAAGTGACCAAAGTAATTCAATGGGCGGAGATTCACTCCTGCCACTTGTCTGCAATCCACATCCCAGGAGTGGAAAATTGGGAAGCGGATTTTCTGAGTCGTCAGACATTTCATCCGGGGGAGTGGGAACTCCATCCGGAAATCTTTGCCCACATAACTCATTTATGGGGCATTCCAGACGTGGATCTGATGGCGTCTCGTCAGAACTTCAAGGTTCCTTGCTACGGGTCCAGATCCAGGGATCCCAAGGCGACTCTAGTAGATGCACTAGTAGCGCCCTGGACCTTCAACCTAGCTTATGTATTCCCACCGTTTCCTCTCATTCCCAGGCTGGTAGCCAGGATCAATCAGGAGAGGGCTTCGGTGATCTTGATAGCTCCTGCGTGGCCACGCAGAACTTGGTATGCAGACCTGGTGAATATGTCATCGGCTCCACCATGGAAGCTACCTTTGAGACGGGACCTTCTTGTTCAAGGTCCGTTCGAACATCCGAATCTGGCCTCACTCCAACTGACTGCTTGGAGATTGAACGCTTGATTTTATCAAAGCGTGGGTTCTCAGATTCTGTCATTGATACTCTTATTCAGGCTAGAAAGCCTGTAACTAGAAAAATTTACCATAAAGTATGGAAAAAATATATCTGTTGGTGCGAATCGAAAGGATTCCCATGGAACAAGATAAAAATTCCTAAGATTCTATCCTTTCTACAAGAGGGTTTGGAGAAAGGATTATCTGCAAGTTCTTTGAAGGGACAGATTTCTGCTTTATCTGTTTTACTTCACAAAAAGCTGGCGGCTGTGCCAGATGTTCAAGCTTTTGTTCACGCTCTGGTTAGAATCAAGCCTGTTTACAAACCTTTGACTCCTCCTTGGAGTCTCAATTTAGTTCTTTCAGTTCTTCAAGGGGTCCCGTTTGAACCCTTACATTCCGTAGATATTAAGTTATTATCTTGGAAAGTTTTGTTTTTGGTTGCAATTTCTTCTGCTAGAAGAGTTTCAGAGTTATCTGCTCTGCAGTGTTCTCCTCCTTATCTGGTGTTCCATGCAGATAAGGTGGTTTTGCGTACTAAACCTGGTTTTCTTCCGAAAGTTGTTTCTAACAAAAATATTACCCAGGAGATAGTTGTGCCTTCTTTGTGTCCGAATCCAGTTTCAAAGAAGGAACGTTTGTTGCACAATTTGGATGTAGTTCGTGCTCTAAAATTCTATTTAGAGGCTACAAAGGATTTCAGACAAACATCTTCCTTGTTGTTGTTTATTCTGGTAAAAGGAGAGGTCAAAAAGCAACTTCTACCTCTCTCTCTTTTTGGCTTAAAAGCATCATCCGATTGGCTTATGAGACTGCCGGACGGCAGCCTCCTGAAAGAATCACAGCTCATTCCACTAGGGCTGTGGCTTCCACATGGGCCTTCAAGAACGAGGCTTCTGTTGATCAGATATGTAAGGCAGCGACTTGGTCTTCACTGCACACTTTTACCAAATTTTACAAATTTGATACTTTTGCTTCTTCTGAGGCTATTTTTGGGAGAAAGGTTTTGCAAGCCGTGGTGCCTTCCATCTAGGTGACCTGATTTGCTCCCTCCCATCATCCGTGTCCTAAAGCTTGGTATTGGTTCCCACAAGTAAGGATGACGCTGTGGACCGGACACACCTATGTTGGATAAAACAGAATTTATGCTTACCTGATAAATTACTTTCTCCAAGGGTGTGTCCGGTCCACGGCCCGCCCTGTTTTTTAATCAGGTCTGATGAATTATTTTCTCTAACTACAGTCACCACGGTATCATATGATTTCTCCTATGCATATTCCTCCTTTACGTCGGTCGAATGACTGGGGAAGGCGGAGCCTAGGAGGGATCATGTGACCAGCTTTGCTGGGCTCTTTGCCATTTCCTGTTGGGGAAGAGAATATCCCACAAGTAAGGATGACGCCGTGGACCGGACACACCGTTGGAGAAAGTAATTTATCAGGTAAGCATAAATTCTGTTTTTTCATGCCTCAGAAAGAGCATATCCTTTTTAATAGCTTTACAGTTTACATCTATTATCAATATTGCTTCATTTGTTTGGTGTCCTTTGTGGAATAAGCTACAAAGTAATTACTGGGAGCTAGCTGAACACATTGGGTGAGTCAATGGCAAGAAGAATATATGTTCGGCTACTAATCAGCAGCTAGCTCCCAGTAGAGCTGTGCTGTTCCTCAGTCTACCTAGATGTGCTTTTCAAAAAAGGAAACAAAAAGATGAAAGTAAATTAGATAATAGAAGTAAATTGGGAAATTGCCTAAAATTGATTCCTCTATCTGAATCAGGAAAGTGTAATTTTGCCTTTGCTGTCGTTTTAAGCACAAAACATATTTCATATGGCAAAAAGATGACTTGTGTTAAATTATAGTAGTAATAAAGTTCACCATACAGATGTCTGTAGTGTTATATACAACTATTGCCTTGTAATATGGTTTGTAGAATATATTTTGGATAATTAAATAAAGTTTTTGTCTCCCAAATTAATTACATAGACATTAAGGTCATTTTTGATGCATCTAATAGTAGGTATGTTATAATGGCTTACAGGTTTGTGGATGGTTGTCCATACCCAGCAACATGTCCTTTTCACCCAATAAGCAACCCATTATTGAGTACAAAATGTGCACTAATGTGTAATTTTAGCTGAAGCAGATAGCAATTTAAACAGCTTTAACTTCATTTTTCCCTCATGCACAAACATTTTAAAATATTTAATTGCAGTTCTTTGATAGACATAATAGAACCGAGTTGACTTTAATGTCCCTTTAACTAAATGGAGTTGTGTGAGATTTATTTGGCAAGCACAAGAGCCTGGTGTTGGTCGCCTGAGATTTGCTTTCATGGAATTGTGAACAAATTCTATCCTTGATGTATGCAATCTCCAGTGGAGCAGCAGTGCTTCTGCCTCGGCTGTATCGCTAGCTAACTGCTGCTCACCGTACATCATAGGCCCTGCAGCCCCCACACAGCTAGCAATGCTTTTATCAAATGCTGAGTCTGGCTCCGCTTATAAAGGGATATGATTGCAATAAAGAGTAGATATCCTGCTAAATTCATTCAGGATGTTTTGCATTGACAGAACTATAAAAGGCACCTAGTTTTCTTTGCATTCAGTATAGAGTTCCTGGGGTCATTCTGCTATTTTCATCTTTGTGACATAACCTAATTCTATGGTTCAGTGAATGCAGAACTACACATAGTGAAACAATGCACAGCAAATGTCTGAAGTTCTGTTCAAACTACATACTGAGTTTATCTCAAAATAACATATTCCAACATATTCTAACCAAAGGCGAAGAAGAAAGAATGAGCTTTCTAGATCTTGAAACCACCAAGAGAAATAGTTCTGTTTATGAACGGGAGGAAACATGGAAAACATATTTTGCCATGCATGAATAAAAGAAATTGCAGAGACCAATAAAACGTAATTATAAGAGATACCTGTGTATAATATATCTATTATTAGCAGGCACCACCCTCAGTGTACAGACTGACATGCTACAATAACACATTGCAGCCAGCTAAATAAATGTGAGTTCCCAACTGGTAACAAGACATAGCTATGCTACACATAAAGCGAGATATCCTTAATTGGCAATGTGTTCTCTAGGCTCCATAATGAGGCTGAGAATACCATTAGGTAATGTTTTTTTTTCAGGCTGCCAGTTCTTTTCTGCTAAATGCTAATCCCATGTTTTTTTAGGGTCCATGCATTGGGAATCAGCAGAGCTTGGCACACAGTAGACTTTGGGATGCTGTGGTTGGCTTCCTCCATGTCTTTGCAAATATGCAAATGAAACTCTCACAGGTAACCAAGATGCATAGTTTCCCAATGTAACCTTGATTCATAAATATGTGTTGTCTGCCAGTGTTTTGAATCGCAGCGTTCACTGCTATCTTATATTAGTATGTGTTACTTAAAATGACGGTAAACTCTCCTTTTTTAAAATCAGATCCGAAATCTTGGTGATATTTTAGATGGCGTTTTATTTATCAGTTGTAATACAGATGTGCTATAACTTACTTTTTAACATAGATATACAATTCATATATACCATATCTGTGCGCTAACAGTTAGAATTGTTGTTGGAGAACAATCCAAACCTTTAGCTCACAGAAAAATGTACTTTTGAAGTGAGCGGCAGAGCACGGGGAATTTGAATTTTATATCTATATTAAAAAGTAAGATATAGTGCATCTCCATTACAACTGATGAATTAAACTACATCTAAAATATCACTAATATTCTGTATCTGATTTTAAAAAGCAAGAGTTTAACAACACTTTAAAGATTAATTAGTTCATTGTCTTAAATGTTCTGCATAAATCCTGATATTCTCCTACATGTCTGTTTAGCTCATAGTTCTGGTTAATCTTACTAACTAAGCATCTAAGCTTTGTGCATTCAAAACATCACTTGAACAGAAATGATAAAATATATAGTCCTAATGAATGAACAGTAGCGTCCTCAATACAATGTAGAAGGTTTTTGCACTATGTTATCATCATATTTTTCCAGGATTCCAGCCAGATTGAGCTGCTTAAAGAACTATTGGATCTTCTGCAAGACATGGTGGTGATGTTGCTATCGCTGCTAGAAGGTGGGTGCCCAGTTTGTGTATATGCCTATCTTCCTATAGTCCACATGTGTTGTCCATTGCTCTGCATTAATTGTTTAGTGAGAAAGTGTGTTGGAGTGCAATTGTTACAGAGAAAAGTGCAATCACAAGGTCTCAGTATTGTTACCCCTATAAAGTGTATTACTAGTTAAGGTCGTGGTAGCTAATACTCCCTATACTTTCAATGACAGGAGCAAAGAGGAAAATCACACTCGTATTACAAGTTCATGGTTAACCTTTGTCATCTTTTACCGTACATAACGGGATCCATCAATTCCCATCTGTACAGTGAGTTTTCAGAGTTTTGCAGGAATGAATGGACTCTTTAGTTTCAATGGTAGAAATGGCTCCTTTATAAAAAACACCTTTTCCTAGAATTGTCTAAAAATCAATTTCCTATTGTAAATGGAAAAAGCCGCAACCATTTTTTATGCAATATATTACTATGCCATACTGTTCATCTTGTTTCTAGACCAAAGCCTTGCCAAATTAAAAAAACACATCTATACATTAAACAGATAAAAAATGTATAATTAAGAATTTTACAATACAATGCATATCAATAATACAGCTACTCACATGTATTGTATAATCATAATGTCTCAGCCCAAATATATGAATAATTCATTTACAAGTTTTGCTATTCTTTTGGAAGTGAATAGGTTTATTTCAGAAATTGTCTCATGAAAACAAAAAAAGTGCAGAAATGTAACCAATATACTACCCTGTCTAAGCAATACGAATTTCTCACTTTTCCCAATATGAGATACTAAGCTAATAGATACAAATTGACCATATGTATTGTGCTACCAATAAGCTCAGACAGGTTACAAGTACAATATGAATATTTAATAACATGCAAGTTAATAAAAATACAATCAAAGCAATAAGAATATAAAGAGTAGAAGTCAAAATACAAAAATTCATCCAAAGGTGACTAATGGTCGTCCCATCTGCAAAAGAATGATGGCGCAGTAAATTCAAAATAACCAGAGCGCACTGTAAAAGGAACTACTCACAGGATACACCAGGTGAACAAGAGTATATTGTGACTTCACATCCTTCAGCGTAGGTCCGGTATGTCCTTGTCTCCTTTGGGCTATCTGCATATAGTTCTAGTAGTGAACACCAGTGCCTGTAACGTTATGCCTATAGGAACGTGGTGTAAACTTTAAACAGTATGCTGTTACCCAAGCGTTTCTCAATACAATCACATAATTAGTAAGGCTCTGGCTATATCTTCAGTATTTCAAACCAATAGGCAGACATCAATTAAAGGAAAGACACATGCGGAAACAAGTAATCACTGCTAAAATGTAAGAGCAAGGTGTTTAAGGCTTAAAATCAGCCTTTATCAAGCTTTATAAATCATGGTTAGCTCCACATATTTAAAAACACCCAAGTGGCCAATCATAGAAAACTCTGAGGCTTAAAAGGGCAAAAGTCTTAAAATGGCAACCCAAGGATATATTTCATTATACATAGTATATACATCAAAATAATACAAAACATTAAGTGATATTTAGATAGATCCAGAGGATTGTAAAAATGGCTTGCCATTTGAAGTATACACTACATTCCTATAGGCATAATGTTACAGACACTGGAGTCCACTACATGTTAGAACTATATACAGATAGCCCACGGGAGACATTTATGTACCAGACTTCTGCTGAGGGTGTTGAGCCATGATATACTCTTGTTCATCTTGCATATTCTGTGAGTAGTTCCTTTTGAAGTGCGCTTCAGTTTTTTTGAAGCTACTGTGCCATAAGCCCTTGTATTCTTTTGCAGATGGTATGACCATTAGTCACCTGTGGATGAATTTTTGAATTGGGACTTCTATTCTTTTATGGGGTTTTTGCTTTCATAGTATATCATTAACTTGTATTGAATGTTTTTAAATATTCACATTGTACTTGTATCTTATCTTTGAGCTTATTGTTAGAGCAATACATTTGATCAGTTTGTATGGTTAATCTAATACACGTACATGTAAATTGCTATTGTCATTTCACAATGTACAACTGTATTGAAATAAACACCTTGTAAGGGATAGACTTGGTGAATGGACAGTGAAACTGGTAGGTTTCTGGTAACTTTACAATAGAAATCACGGTTTGCTTTCAACTCTGGTAACTTGCACTCGAGCAGGAAAATTTGCAACCTGTAACAGATGCTTGCAATATGGATTTAACACTATAAATTTCCACTCAAACTACTGCTCCACTTGTAATCTAGGTCTTTGTGTTTATAATGAGATGTCTCCTATGAGAATTAGAAATTAGAGTCCTGGCTTATTAACTTTATTCTGTATTCACATATGTTTAGCATTTATCTCCCATTTTGCATTTCCTCTTGTTTTCTAGTAGACCAATTTCTATATTTTAAACTGTAATCTAAATGTCTGTGTCCTTTAGTAATTGTTGTTTTATTGCAATATTGCAGGGAATGTTGTACATGGGACTATTGGCAAGCAAATGGTGGATACACTAGTAGAGTCCTCTAGCAATGTTGAGATGATCCTGAAGTTCTTTGATATGTTCCTGAAGTTGAAGGACCTAACTAGCTCTGACGCCTTCAAAGAATATGACCCTGAAGGAAAGGGAATCATTTCTAAAAAGGAGTTTCAGAAGGCCATGGAAGGCCAGAAGCAATATGCACCATCAGAAATTGAATTTCTTCTCTCTTGTGCTGAAGCTGATGAAAATGACATGTTTAACTATGTTGAATTTGTAGATAGATTTCATGAACCGGCAAAGGACATTGGGTTTAATGTGGCTGTTTTGTTGACTAACCTCTCAGAGCATATGCCAAATGATTCTCGGCTTCAATGTTTGTTAGATCCTGCAAACAGTGTTCTGAATTACTTCTCTCCTTATTTGGGGAGAATTGAGATTATGGGTGGTGCAAAGAGAATAGAAAGAGTTTACTTTGAAATCAGTGAGTCCAGCCGTACCCAATGGGAGAAGCCACAAGTTAAAGAGTCCAAAAGACAATTTATATTTGATGTGGTCAATGAGGGTGGAGAACAAGAAAAGATGGAACTTTTTGTGAACTTCTGTGAAGACACAATTTTTGAAATGCAGTTAGCATCTCAGATTTCAGAATCAGACACAGTAGAGAGACCTGAGGAAGAAGAAGAGACTGAAACTCATCATATGATAGAAGTTGGTGAAGAAGACGAGGAAGCACAGTCTTTGGAATCTTCTTCTGCATTTATTGTTGCTTGTAAAGCACTTAGAAAAAATACCTCTAGTTTCTTTAAAATGCTTACCTTGAAAAATATCAGCAAGCAATTTCGGAAAGTGAAAAAGATGACATTGAAAGAGTTAGTTAAAGTTTTCTTCTCATTTTTCTGGATGCTATTTGTTGGCTTGTTCCAGTTTGTGTTTACTATAGTGTGGGGAATCTTCCAGATACTTTGGAGCACTGTGTTTGGTGGAGGTTTGGTGGAAGGGGCCAAAAATATAAAAGTTACCAAAATATTGGGAGATATGCCAGATCCAACACAATTTGGAATTCATGATGACGTCTTAGAAGCTGAAAAAGCAGATGCCCCTGAGCATGCCACATCCGCTGAATTCACCAATTTTGTTAAAGGAGATAAGGGAGACCTTGATATGCCAGATGTTTTCGGAATCCATGCTAAAAAAGAAGGTTCAAAACATGGCCCAGAAATTGGTCTTGGTGATTACACAGAGAACGTAAGGACAGAGACTGCTACCAGTTTGGAGAGTGCTGTGCGTAACAAGAGGAAAGCACTTGTAAGTAGCTTTTTGTTTGTATTATTTTATAAAATATGTATACTATTAACTAACCATATTCCTTCTGTATATCCTTCACCATTCACATGCTTTGCTGCTTTGGTTCCTTGGTTCTTATGTGTGTTCAGATGTATTCCTGAAGAAAGGAAGAAATACAGAGGCGCCTCTAAGTGCAGTATCACCAAACAAGATCCAGTCAGCAACAAAAGTATATGTAAATATAGACAGAGTCCAGGGGCTCTCTGGTGCAGCAGTGTATATAACATGCCAGTGCTTAACCCTTAAAATTAGCACAGCTTATGATAACCAAAAATCACTACCTGTATCCTTCTAATACAGGTGTGTGTTATCAGGCAACAGAAAAAATCAGAAATAGGCGTGTATATACAGATATATGGCGGTCAACAAAGGTAGTCTTCCTTGTAGAAAACAAAAGTCCCATCCAGTTTGTATCATTAAAATATAACTTTTATTAAATGATATTGTAAAAAACAAAATTGTACAGACCTGGATTGAGTTCTAATAGTTGTACTTTGTACTATAGTAAATACCTCCGACACCCACTGTTGCGTCACTAGACGCGTTTCGCCGAAGCTTTCTCAATAGTGACTTACAGAGTAAGCTAAACCGCCAACCTTTAAACACCCCTCTGATCACGTGACGACCATTTACAAAAAAACGGGAGCCTCGTTTCAGTTAATATTTTAGCCAATAGTAAGAAGACAATATTATTGCTCAATTGTTGCTAGGTAGATTTTCTATCAACATAGTTGAATTTTTTCCAATATCTATCGCAACATTGTGTCTACAATTCTATTCACAAAGTATACAACAGAATAGTATATAGAATCGTTAACATATATAGGAGCAAAAACATCCTCTTTTCTCTTGGTGATTTAAAAACTATATATACAATATACAATTTAAAATAATTAGAGAGGATGTGGAATAATGAGGGTCAATGAACAAAAGGCAAAAACATTTTATCATTTATAATAGGGCAACAACAAATAATCATTTACCATGCAGATAGAGATAGGGATATTGTATCCATGTTAGGAATATATTTTCATATGTCTAAATGTGGAACAGATTATAAAACCTAACCACATTGATCTACTTCTGTTAATCCGCTTTCTCCAAAAAAAGGGGGAGAAATAAAAGTATAATTACACCTGGATACAAATTTTACCGCTAAAATTTTACCAAAAGGAAGATCGCTGTATCTAGTTCTCAATAAGAGAATCGTTATTTTAGACTTTTAAATTTTATAATTCTCTAATGTATATGGATTTCTACCTTTAAATTAGTAAATTTGGTAGGTCTTTTGTGTACTTGTGGAACTGAAAGATTCCCCTGTCTTTATATACTTGCATGTTAGACATGGATGATGTCCACATTTAAAACAGCCCTTTTTACTAAGCCAATGTTCTTTTGTAAGTTTTTTGTCAGGTCCTGTATATACATATACGATCAGTCTATCACCCAGTGTGGGAGATCTTCTAGCTATATACCGACAACCTTCAGACACAATTTCATTAAGTTTGGTATCTGTTTGTAATATGTTTAGATTAGTTTTCACTATATTTGTAATTTTTCTAAACTGCTTGCTATATGTCGTAATGAAATTAATGCCTTTGTATTTGTTGGACTGTTGGTTTCTGTAATTGTGTTTTTTTGTTTCTATTTCTGGTCTTAAGTAATGATTTCCTGTTTATGCCTCGTACTTCACTCTGAATCTTCTTGAGCTTATTGACATTATATCCTCTATCCACCAATCTTGATATCAATTCATCTGAATGTTTATCATAGGCTTGTAATGTTGAACAATTGCGCCTTATGCGTATAAGTTGACCCTTTGGTATTCCAGCCTTAACATGTGTTGGGTGGCTAGAATCTGCACGTAGGATAGTATTCCCAGTTATTTCCTTTCTATATAGCTCCGTTACAACCCTTTTTTGGGTCTCATCTGATGACAAACTAATATCTAGATATTTAATAGTGTTCTTCTGATACTCCCAGGTGAATTTGAGATTATAATCATTATTATTTAAATAGGAGAGAAACTCCTGCGCTATTTCTTTCTTTCCTCTCCATATAAACAACAAATCATCTATATATCTAGTATACATGACAATATAACTTAAGAAAGGATTGTTAATGGAAAATATATATTGTGATTCAAACCATCCTAAAAATATATTTGCCCCCATCGCCGTACCACATTGCTGCATGAAATATTCCCCATTGAATTGAAAGAAATTGTTAGTTAGTAAAAAACTTAAGACCTCTACAATGTAGTCTATTAGGCCTTCTGGATATGTGCTGTATATACCTAAGATGTAACGTACAGCCTTTAGGCCTAGCTCATGTGGTATACATGAATATAAGGAACTGACATCTACAGTCAGCCATGCCTTCTCATCTCCCCAACTTTCATTTTTCAACGTATTCAATAGGTGAGTTGTATCCCTCAGAAAACCAGGGAGTTGAAAAACGCATGGCTGAAGCTGATTGTCAACCCATTCTCCTAGGTGTTCTAATAATGAACCCACCCCAGAGACTATTGGCCTACCTGGGGGGGGGGGGGTAAGGGGGTCTTTATGTATTTTCGGCACCATTCTGAAGTTTGGTACTATTGGATGTTCTTGCAATAAATAATCACCCAGGTCCTCATCTAAGATGCCCAAATGTAAACCCTCATCTATTAGATGGATTAACTTTTGTTTTGCACTATCTGTAGGATTGTATTTCAACTTTTTATATGTAGTTTCATCATTTAGCTGTCTTTGTGCCTCTAAATAATAGTCTGACTTGTTTTGTACTATTATTGAGCCTCCCTTATCTGCTTGGGTGATCATTATCTTGTTGTTAGAAACTAATTTTTCCAAAGCCTGTCTTTCCTTTCTTGTTAAGTTGTTATTGTCATGACAATTACCATTTTTTCTTACATTATCCTTAAGATCAACTAGATCTTTATATACTTTTTCCTGAATATAATTTCAATTACTTTATCCCTACTGTTTACCGGATAAAAATTACTTTTAGTTTTTAAAGAACTATTAGGTTTTTTATGAATTTGCCAATCTTCTATTGTTCTTCCTGATTCTGATTGTAATTCTAAAAGGGAATGGCTCGCACACAAATCTTCAAATCTCAAGTTATCGTTTATTGAATTGAATGAATTGTGGACTCTATTATCATACGAGTGTGTTTGTTCTTGGTTTCTCTTTCTATATAAATAAAAAACGCTCTAAAAAGGACTATCTTTCTCAGAAAGTTGTTAACGTCCACAATAGTGTCAAATAAGTTAAATTCTGAGGCTGGTGAGAAACCTAAACCTTTCTTCAATAGACTTTCCTCTGATTCTTCTAGAGAATAACTAGATAGGTTTATTATAATCCGTATTTCTTCTTGCTCTCCTTCTTGTTTCTTAGGACTAGTTGGTATCTGTTTGTTGTACTTTCTTCTTCCTCTACTGGAGTCTGACCTCCCTCCGCTCTGTCGTTTTTTGACTGTTCTTCATTGTCTGTGTCATCCATTATTTCACTTATTGCTAGAGTTGTTGAATCCAGTGATCTCACTATAGGGGTAGATACTGAGTGTGAGCCCGAGATATTAGACTCCGAAAAGCTGACTTTTTTATGATGTGAATCTCCTCCTTGTTTATTGTGATTCTTTTTGTTCTTGTTCTTATTCTTGTTGCCAATGTTGTACTTGTTGTTGTTGGTCTATTTTATGACCCTTGTCATCACTCTGACGTCCCACCGAGTCTTCCTTTTTTCTCGGTGTCCACGACCTCCTAATAGCTTGAGTCCAGCTATAGACGACTTTAAGAGAGTAGTCTTTCTCATCCCTCGCAAATTTACTATTCTTACGAGTGATTAGTTCCTTTTCCAGGTCCTGTAGTTCTTTTCCCAGTTGTTCATCATACTCCACAGAGTTTGGATCTTGGAGATATTCCTTAAGTTGCATCTGCAGATCTTTAATCTCTTCAAGGGCTATATTCCTTTTTTTATGCTTCTGCTTTAGCAGCTGTGACATTAGTTTCATGGAACATTCCGTGAGTGTGGTATTCCATTCTAACATGAAGTCTTCTTCATCTCTATCTGCAGTCGGAAATTTCTTCATCCGTAACCCTCTAGGTATAATTTGATGTTTAATATATTTATCCAGGTATACTATTTCATACCATGCCTTTAGTTCATTGATCCTCAATGTTTCCATCTTGAAAAACATCAGACCCAGATGGTTGGTGGCCTGTGTTATTGGGAAGTCGGAGGTATTACTAATTGGGTTGTTTGTTAAAGATTTCTTTGTTAGAAACTGGAGTGCTGTGCTCTCTTCCATTTTTCAAGTTGTAAATGACAAACAGACCCAGTATGTTAACCTTTAATGCTTTACTTTCTTTTATGTTTGTCCCATAAAGAAACATACAAAAGCAAGATATTCGTACCCACTTTTTATTATTGTTAAGCAGAAAAAATTGCTTTGTTTGTGTAATACACTGTGTCTTTAAAAGTTTGAATAATCCACTTGATATGTAGTGGTTCAAAATATCAACAACATAGGGATATACACTTATTACCCTGCTGTTGCTTTATAGATACCTGCTGTTCAAATCCAGAGATATAAGTGTTATGACAAGCCGTCGAACAGCCTGATATTGACAGAGTCCAGGGGCTCTCTGGTGCAGCAGTGTATATAACACGCCAGTGCTTAACCCTTAAAATTAGCACAGCTTACGATAACCAAAAATCACTACCTGTATCCTTCTAATACAGGTGTGTGTTATCAGGCAACAGAAAAAAAATCAGAAATAGGCGTGTATATACAGATATATGGCGGTCAACAAAGGTAGTCTTCCTTGTAGAAAACAAAAGTCCCATCCAGTTTGTATCATTAAAATATAACTTTTATTAAATGATATTGTAAAAAACAAAATTGTACAGACCTGGATTGAGTTCTAATAGTTGTACTTTGTACTATAGTAAATACCTCCGACACCCACTGTTGCGTCACTAGACGCGTTTCGCCGAAACGAAAAGTTATATTTTAATGATACAAACTGGATGGGACTTTTGTTTTCTACAAGGAAGACTACCTTTGTTGACCGCCATATATCTGTATATACACGCCTATTTCTGATTTTTTTCTATATGTAAATATACTCACATTTGGCAAAGCACACTATAGTACAATTGGAACAGACCGAGACTTCTGAGCCGCTCGGCTGACTCTGATCAGCGGTAACCCTCACAAGATGAATTCTGTTCCGTGTTCTCCCCGTAACGCTCCATGTTGCAACCGCTATTGGTAACTTATCAGCAAGCTCCTACTTGTGGGGATACAGGTACATGGAACAACGGATCCCCAAACATCCACAAAGGCAGCGGTAGTATGTTTAAAGTACTTTAATTTAAAACATACTAAAAACAGTGATGCGTTTCTCGGCGTGCAACGCCATTTCGTCAGACAGTCTGAGGAAACGATTGTTTACCGCTGATCAGAGTCAGCTGAGTGGTTCTGAAGTCTCGGTCTGTTCCAATTGCAGTATTGTGTGCTTTGCTAAATGTGAGTATATTTCGTGTCACTTGTCCTTTGTGTCATTGGAACATTTGAAGAGACATTTTACACAGAGACTTGTAGGGATTGGTATTTACCGTATTTATTGCCACGTATTTTTGAACGTATTTTGGTCACTGTGTTATACAAATTTACAATAGTTAATGTGAAGCTAGGATTTGACTAATAATCTATTGCTATCTATTGATTTGAATTAGTACTGCATAGGACACAGGTATTATCACTGTATAGCTTAATTTCTATTATATTGAGGTGTAGCGCACCCTTATTAGTATTAGAGTGATTAGCTCAAAATACACAAACTCACATACATGACTGCCTCTCAATCAGCAAGGTCAATTTAAATATACCAGAAAATGCTAACTTGTACAGTATGTGCACACCCAAAATATTCTAATATTTATACACAATGTGCTTCATTTAGCAAGCTGCAGCTTTGGATATCTTGTGATGTCACCTCGCTATCTTTCAGGCAACAATTTGCATTAGTCTAAAGACTGTTAAAGGGATAGTAAAGTCCAAATTACATTTTTATGATTCAGATAGATCATGAAATTTTAAACTATTTAATTTACTTTAATCATCAAATTTGCTTTGTTACCTTGGTATTCTTAGTTGAAAGCTAAACCTAGTTAGGCTCATATGCAAATTTTTAATGTAGGTGTCGGCGATGTTAGGGGCGGCAGATTAGGGGTTAATAATATTTAACTAGTGTTTGCAATGCGGTAGTGCGGTGGTTTAGGGGTTAATATGTTTGTTATAGTGGCGGCGATGTCTGGAGCAGCAGATTAGGGGTTAATAAGTATAATGTAGGTGTCGGCGATGTCGGGGGCGGCAGATTAGGGGTTAATAAGTATAAGATTAGGGGTGTTTAGACTCGGGGTTCATGTTAGGGTGTTGAGTGTAAACATAAATTTTGTTTCCCCATAGGAATCAATGGGGCTGCGTTACGGAGCTTTACGCTCCTTTATTGCAGGTGTTAGGCTTTTTTTCAGCTGGCTCTCCCCATTGATGTCTATGGGGAAATCGTGCACAAGCACGTAAAACCAGCTCACCACGGCTTTCAGCAGCGCTGGTATTGGAGTGCGGTATGGAGCTCAATTTTGCTCTACGCTCACTTCTTGCCTGATAACGCCGGGTTTATGAAAACCTGTAATACCAGCGCTATAGGGAAGTGAGCGGTGACAAAAACGTGCAAGTTAGCACTGCACCGCTCTTACCGCAAAACTCGTAATCTAGCCGTATGTGTGCACAAGCACACACACAAGACTAGAAACTTGCTTTAGAATACAATTATTTCTGCTGATCGTGATCATTCTGGGGCGTTCTAGAGTAACAGTCAGGATTTTCACCTACACTTAGGTCCAGCATACAGAATTTGTGAAGTCTCTATTGTCCATGTGGAGAACCTTGTCTCGTTGTTGTGTCTCTTTATTCCAAACCTTTTGTTTTATTTCTCTTTGTTTGATTTTTTACATATGCTAGTATGGACTGTTTTATAAATAGAGTATATTTTTCATTGTAATTAATTTGTTTGGTAATAATTGAGCTGGGTTCATTATCCATAGATGAACAATTATTAGATAGTTACTGCTCTGTTGGTTATAATGGGGAATTACAACTTGCAGATGTAATGAGTGGCCTATACAAATCTTTATTAATGCAGCAATTTTTGAATTGCATAGATTCTGCAAGACATTAGTTTCACAAATAGGTTATATTGAATCCAGGCCATTGTGTCTTTTGTAATACAGAGGAACTACCATTGGTGCAGCAGGTGCAGTGGTACCAGGGCCCAAGTGCTGTGGGGGCCCATTGCAGCCAGTCTATACATATTTATACAGTACTCATCAGGGTATAGTGTATGGAAGTTCACACCAGTATACAGCACAGTGTGCTCACTGCTAGTATCATTATAAAGTGCAGCATGGTCATGATCAGTTTGTGTATAAATATATAAATAAACTAACAGTCATTATACAGAGAAACATGTATATTATTGCTTATTACTGAGTTACCTTTTGGGGGGGGGGGGGGGTTGTACCAGGGCCCTTTGTTGAGTAGGTCTGCTACTGATTGTGTGGCAGATACAATCTAACACTGAGTGGGTACACATCGACATTGAGTATATATGCAAGCACTGAGTCAGTACACATCGGCATTGAGTATATATGCAAGCACTGAGTGGGTACACATCAGCATTGTGTGTATATGCAAGCACTGAGTCAGTACACATCGGCATTGTGTGTATATGCAGTCACTGAGTGAGTACACATCAGCATTGTGGGTATATGCAGGCACTGAGTGAGTACACATCGGCATTGTGTGTGTATATGCAAGCACTGATTGTGTACACATTGGCATTGTGTGTGTATATGCAAGCACTGAGTGAGTACACATCGGCATTTTGTGTATATACAAGCACTGAGTGAGTATACATCGGCATTGTGTTTGTATATGCAAGCACTGAGTGAGTACACATCGGCATTGTGTGTATATGCAAGCACTGAGTAAGTACACATCGGCATTGTGTGTATATGCAAGCACACATCGACATTGTGTGTGTATATGCAAGCACTGAGTGAGTACACATCGGCATTGTGTGTGTATATGCAAGCACTGAGTGAGAACACATCGGCATTGTGTGTGTATATGCAAACACTGAGTGAGTACACATCGGCATTGTGTGTATATGCGAGCACTGAGTCAGTACATATCGGCATTGTGTGTATATGCAAGCACTGAGTGAGTACACATCGGCATTGTGTGTGTATATGCAAGCACTGAGTCAGTACACATCGGCATTGTGTGTATATGCAAGCACTGAGACAGTACACATCGGCATTGTGTGTATATGCAAGCACTGAGACAGTACACATCGGCATTGTGTGTATATTCAAGCACTGAGTGAGTATACATCGGCATTGTGTGTATATGCAAGCACTGAGTGAGTACACATCAGCATTGTGTGTATATGCAAGCACTGAGTGGGTACACATCGGCATTGTGTGTATATGCAAGCACTGAGACAGTACACATCTGCATTGTGTGTATATGCAAGCACTGAGTGAGTACACATCGGCATTGTGTGTATATGCAAGCACTGAGTCAGTACACATCGGCATTGTGTGTATATTCAAGCACTGAGTCAGTACACATCGGCATTGTGTGTATATGAAGTCACTGAGTGAGTACACATCGGCATTGTGGGTATATGCAGGCACTGAGTGAGTACACATCGGCATTGTGTGTGTTTATGCAAGCACTGATTGTTTACACATTGGCATTGTGTGTGTATATGCAAGCACTGAGTGAGTACACGTCAGCATTGTGTGTGTATATGCAAGCACTGAGTGGGTACACATCAGCATTGTGTGTATATGCCAGCACTGAGTAAGTATACATCGGCATTGTGTGTATATGCAAGCACTGAGTGAGTACACATCGGCATTGTGTGTGTATATGCAAGCACTGAGTGAGTACACATCGGCATTGTGTGTATATGCAAGCACTGAGTGAGTATACATCAGCATTGTGTGTGTATATGCAAGCACTGAATGAGTACACATCGGCATTGTGTGTATATGCAAGCACTGAGTGAGTACACATCGGCATTGTGTGTGTATATGCAAACACTGAGTGAGTACACATCGGCATTGTGTGTGTATATGCAAGCACTGAGTGAGTACACATCGGCATTGTGTGTGTATATGCAAGCACTGAGTGAGTACACATCGGCATTGTGTGTATATGCAAGCACTGAGTAAGTACACATCGGCATTGTGTGTATATGCAAGCACTGAGTGAGTAAACATCGGCATTGTGTGTATATGCAAGCACTGAGTCAGTACATATCGGCCTTGTGTGTATATGCAAGCACTGAGTGAGTACACATCGGCATTGTGTGTGTATATGCAAGCACTGAGTCAGTACACTTCGGCATTGTGTGTATATGCAAGCACTGAGTGAGTAGACATCGGGATTGTGTGTATATGCAAGCACTGAGTGAGTACACATCGGCATTGTGTGTATATGCAAGCACTGAGTGGGTACACATCTGCATTGTGTCTATATGCAAGCACTGAGTCAGTACACATCGGCATTGTGTGTGTATATGCAAGCACTGAGTGAGTACACATCGGGATTGTGTGTATATGCAAGCACTGAGTGAGTACACATCGGCATTGTGTGTATATGCAAGCACTGAGTCAGTATACATCGGCATTGTGTGTGTATATGCAAGCACTGAGTGAGTACACATCGGCATTGTGTGTATATTCAAGCACTGAGTGAGTATACATCGGCATTGTGTGTATATGCAAGCACTGAGTGAGTACACATCAGCATTGTGTGTATATGCAAGCACTGAGTGGGTACACATCGGCATTGTGTGTATATGCAAGCACTGAGACAGTACACATCGGCATTGTGTGTATATGCAAGCACTGAGTGAGTACACATCGGCATTGTGTGTATATGCAAGCACTGAGTCAGTACACATCGGCATTGTGTGTATATGAGGTCACTGAGTGAGTACACATCGACATTGTGGGTATATGCAGGCACTGAGTGAGTACACATCGGTATTGTGTGTGTTTATGCAAGCACTGATTGTTTACACATTGGCATTGTGTGTGTATATGCAAGCACTGAGTGAGTACACGTCAGCATTGTGTGTGTATATGCAAGCACTGAGTGGGTACACATCAGCATTGTGTGTATATGCCAGCACTGAGTAAGTATACATCGGCATTGTGTGTATATGCAAGCACTGAGTGAGTACACATCGGCATTGTGTGTGTATATGCAAGCACTGAGTGAGTACACATCGGCATTGTGTGTATATGCAAGCACTGAGTGAGTATACATCAGCATTGTGTGTGTATATGCAAGCACTGAGTAAGTACACATCGGCATTGTGTGTGTATATGCAAGCACTGAGTGAGTACACATCGGCATTGTGTGTGTATATGCAAACACTGAGTGAGTACACATCTGCATTGTGTGTGTATATGCAAGCACTGAGTGAGTACACATCGGCATTGTGTGTGTATATGCAAGCACTGAGTGAGTACACATCGGCATTGTGTGTATATGCAAGCACTGAGTAAGTACACATCGGCATTGTGTGTATATGCAAGCACTGAGTGAGTATACATCGGCATTGTGTGTGTGTATATGCAAGCCCTGAGTGAGTAAACATCGGCATTGTGTGTATATGCAAGCACTGAGTCAGTACATATCGGCCTTGTGTGTATATGCAAGCACTGAGTGAGTACACATCGGCATTGTGTGTATATGCAAGCACTGAGTCAGTACACATCGGCATTGTGTGTATATGCAAGCACTGAGTCAGTACACTTCGGCATTGTGTGTATATGCAAGCACTGAGTGAGTACACATCGGGATTGTGTGTATATGCAAGCACTGAGTGAGTACAAATCGGCATTGTGTGTATATGCAAGCACTGAGTCAGTATACATCGGCATTGTGTGTATATGCAAGCACTGAGTGAGTACACATTGGCATTGTGTGTTTATGCAAGCAATGAGTACACATCGGCATTGTGTGCATATGCAAGCACTGAGTGAGTACACATCGGCATTGTGTGTATATGCAAGCACTGAGTCAGTATACATCAGCATTGTGTGTATATGCAAGCACTGAGTCAGTACACATCGGCATTGTGTGTATATGCAAGCACTGAGTGAGTACACATCGGCATTGTGTGTATATGCAAGCACTGAGTAAGTACACATCGGCATTGTGCGTATATGCAAGCACTGAGTGAGTACACATCAGCATTGTGTGTATATGCAAGCACTGAGTGAGTACACATCGGCATTGTGTGTATATTCAAGCACTGAGTGAGTATACATCGGCATTGTGTGTATATGCAAGCACTGAGTGAGTACACATCAGAATTGTGTGTATATGCAAGCACTGAGTGAGTACACATCAGCATTGTGTGTATATGCAAGCACTGAGTGAGTACACATAGTCATTGAGTGTATATGCAAGCACTGAGTGGGTACACATCGGCATTATGTGTATATGCAAGCACTGAGACAGTACACATCGGCATTGTGTGTATATGCAAGCACTGAGTGAGTACACATAGTCATTGAGTGTATATGCAAGCACTGAGTGGGTACACATCGGCATTATGTGTATATGCAAGCACTGAGTGGGTACACATCGGCATTATGTGTATATGCAAGCACTGAGACAGTACACATCGGCATTGTGTGTATATGCAAGCACTGAGTGAGTACACATTGGCATTGTGTGTATATGCAAGCACTGAGTGAGTACACATCGGCATTGTGTGTATATGCAAGCACTGAGTGAGTACACATAGTCATTGTGTGTATATGCAAGCACTGAGTACACATCAGCATTGTGTGTATATGCAAGAACTGAGTGAGTACACATAGTCATTGACTATATGCAAGCACTGAGTGGGTACACATCGCCATTGCGTGTATATGCAAGCACTGAGACAGTACATATCGGCATTGTGTGTATATGCAAGCACTGAGTGAGTACACATCGGCATTGTGTGTATATGCAAGCACTGAGTGAGTACACATCGGCATTGTGTGTATATGCAAGCACTGAGTGAGTACACATCGGCATTGTGTGTATATGCAGGCACTGAGTGAGTACACATAGTCATTGAGTGCATATGCAAGCACTGAGTGAGTACACACCTGCATTGTGTGTATATGCAAGCACTGAGTGAGTACACATAGTCATTGAGTGTATATGCAAGCACTGAGTGAGTACACATAGTCATTGAGTGTATATGCAAACACTGAGTGAGTACACATAGGCATTGTGTGGACAGATGTGAATTGTGTGTAGATAAAATGGCAAATAAGTTATACGCAAGCATTGGTTGGGACTGGCATTGGATATGATTGCCTTAAATAAGCCACTGGATAGATTATGTTATGACCCCTAAAACAGTGTGATTATATCTTACTATATTTCATTTAGACTCTTACGGCTAGATTTAGAGTTCGGCGGTAGCCGTCAAAACCAGCGTTAGAGGCTCCTAACGCTGGTTTTGGGCGCCCGCTGGTATTTGGAGTCAGTGATTAAAGGGTCTAACGCTCACTTTACAGCCGCGACTTTTCCATACCGCAGATCCCCCTACGCCATTTGCGTAGCCTATCTTTTCAATGGGATCTTTCTAACGCTGGTATTTAGAGTCGTTTCTGCAGTGAGCGTTAGAGCTCTAACGACAAAACTCCAGCCGCCTGAAAATAGCAGGAGTTAAGAGCTTTCTGGCTAACGCCGGTTTATAAAGCTCTTAACTACTGTACCCTAAAGTACACTAACACCCATAAACTACCTATGTACCCCTAAACCGAGGTCCCCCCACATCGCCGCCACTCGATTAAAAATTTTAACCCCTAATCTGCCGACCGCCACCTACGTTATACTTATGTACCCCTAATCTGCTGCCCCTAACACCGCCGACCCCTGTATTATATCTATTAACCCCTAACTTGCCCCCACAACGTCGCCGCAAGCTACTTAAAATAATTAACCCCTAATCTTCCGACCGCAAATCGCCGCCACCTACGTTATCCCTATGTACCCCTAATCTGCTACCCCTAACATCGCCGACCCCTATGTTATATTTATTAACCCCTAATCTGCCCCCCCACAACGTCGCCAACACCTACCTACACTTATTAACCCCTAATCTGCCGAGCGGACCTGAGCGCTACTATAATAAAGTTATTAACCCCTAATCCGCCTCACTAACCCTATCATAAATAGTATTAACCCCTAATCTGCCCTCCCTAACATCGCCGACACCTACCTTCAATTATTAACCCCTAATCTGCCGACCGGAGCTCACCGCTATTCTAATAAATGTATTAACCCCTAAAGCTAAGTCTAACCCTAACACTAACACCCCCCTAAGTTAAATATAATTTTTATCTAACGAAATAAATTAACTCTTATTAAATAAATAATTCCTATTTAAAGCTAAATACTTACCTGTAAAATAAATCCTAATATAGCTACAATATAATTTATAATTATATTATAGCTATTTTAGGATTAATATTTATTTTACAGGCAACTTTGTAATTATTTTAACCAGGTACAATAGCTATTAAATAGTTAAGAACTATTTAATAGTTACCTAGTTAAAATAATAACAAATTTACCTGTAAAATAAATCCTAACCTAAGATATAATTAAACCTAACACTACCCTATCAATAAAATAATTAAATAAACTACCTACAATTACCTACAATTAACCTAACACTACACTATCAATAAATTAATTAAACACAATTGCTACAAATAAATAAAATTAAATAAACTATCTAAAGTACAAAAAATAAAAAAGAACTAAGTTACAGAAAATAATAAAATATTTACAAAGATAAGAAAAATATTACAACAATTTTAAACTAATTACACCTACTCTAAGCCCCCTAATAAAATAACAAAGCCCCCCAAAATAAAAAATTCTCTACCCTATTCTAAAATACAAATATTACAAGCTCTTTTACCTTACCAGCCCTGAACAGGGCCCTTTGCGGGGCATGCCCCAAGAATTTCAGCTCTTTTGCCTGTAAAAAAAAACATACAATACCCCCCCCCAACATTACAACCCACCACCCACATACCCCTAATCTAACCCAAACCCCCCTTAAATAAACCTAACACTACCCCCCTGATGATCTTCCTACCTTGTCTTCACCATGCCAGGTTCACCGATCCGTCCTGGCTCCAAGATCTTCATCCAACCCAAGCGGGGGCTAGACATCCACTGAAGAAGTCCAGAAGAGGGTCCAAAGTCTTCCTCCTATCCGGCAAGAAGAGGACATCCGGACCGGCAAACATCTTCTCCAAGCGGCATCTTCTATCTTCTTCCATCCGATGACGACCGGCTCCATCTTGAAGACCTCCAGCGCGGATCCATCCTCTTCTTCCGACGACTAGACGACGAATGACGGTTCCTTTAAGGGACGTCATCCAAGATGGCGTCCCTCGAATTCCGATTGGCTGATAGGATTCTATCAGCCAATCGGAATTAAGGTAGGAATTTTCTGATTGGCTGATGGAATCAGCCAATCAGAATCAAGTTCAATCCGATTGGCTGATCCAATCAGCCAATCAGATTGAGCTCGCATTCTATTGGCTGTTCCGATCAGCCAATAGAATGCGAGCTCAATCTGATTGGCTGATTGGATCAGCCAATCGGATTGAACTTGATTCTGATTGGCTGATTCCATCAGCCAATCAGAAAATTCCTACCTTAATTCCGATTGGCTGATAGAATCCTATCAGCCAATCGGAATTCGAGGGACGCCATCTTGGATGACGTCCCTTAAAGGAACCGTCATTCGTCGTCTAGTCGTCGGAAGAAGAGGATGGATCCGCGCTGGAGGTCTTCAAGATGGAGCCGGTCGTCATCGGATGGAAGAAGATAGAAGATGCCGCTTGGAGAAGATGTTTGCCGGTCCGGATGTCCTCTTCTTGCCGGATAGGAGGAAGACTTTGGAGCCTCTTCTGGACTTCTTCAGTGGATGTCTAGCCCCCGCTTGGGTTGGATGAAGATCTTGGAGCCAGGACGGATCGGTGAACCTGGCATGGTGAAGACAAGGTAGGAAGATCATCAGGGGGGTAGTGTTAGGTTTATTTAAGGGGGGTTTGGGTTAGATTAGGGGTATGTGGGTGGTGGGTTGTAATGTTGGGGGGGGGGTATTGTATGTTTTTTTTTACAGGCAAAAGAGCTGAAATTCTTGGGGCATGCCCCGCAAAGGGCCCTGTTCAGGGCTGGTAAGGTAAAAGAGCTTGTAATATTTGTATTTTAGAATAGGGTAGGGAATTTTTTATTTTGGGGGGCTTTGTTATTTTATTAGGGGGCTTAGAGTAGGTGTAATTAGTTTAAAATTGTTGTAATATTTTTCTTATCTTTGTAAATATTTTATTATTTTCTGTAACTTAGTTCTTTTTTATTTTTTGTACTTTAGCTAGTTTATTTAATTGTATTTATTTGTAGCAATTGTGTTTAATTAATTTATTGATAGTGTAGTGTTAGGTTAATTGTAGGTAATTGTAGGTAGTTTATTTAATTATTTTATTGATAGGGTAGTGTTAGGTTTAATTATATCTTAGGTTAGGATTTATTTTACAGGTAAATTTGTTATTATTTTAACTAGGTAACTATTAAATAGTTCTTAACTATTTAATAGCTATTGTACCTGGTTAAAATAATTACAAAGTTGCCTGTAAAATAAATATTAATCCTAAAATAGCTATAATATAATTATAAATTATATTGTAGCTATATTAGGATTTATTTTACAGGTAAGTATTTAGCTTTAAATAGGAATTATTTATTTAATAAGAGTTAATTTATTTCGTTAGATAAAAATTATATTTAACTTAGGGGGGTGTTAGTGTTAGGGTTAGACTTAGCTTTAGGGGTTAATACATTTATTAGAATAGCGGTGAGCTCCGGTCGGCAGATTAGGGGTTAATAATTGAAGGTAGGTGTCGGCGATGTTAGGGAGGGCAGATTAGGGGTTAATACTATTTATGATAGGGTTAGTGAGGCGGATTAGGGGTTAATAACTTTATTATAGTAGCGCTCAGGTCCGCTCGGCAGATTAGGGGTTAATAAGTGTAGGCAGGTGTCGGCGACGTTGTGGGGGGCAGATTAGGGGTTAATAAATATAACATAGGGGTCGGCGATGTTAGGGCAGCAGATTAGGGGTACATAGGGATAACGTAGGTGGCGGCGGTTTACGGAGCGGCAGATTAGGGGTTAAAAGTGTAATGCAGGGGTCAGCGATAGCGGGGGCGGCAGATTAGGAGTTAATAAGTGTAAGGTTAGGGGTGTTTAGACTCGGGGTACATGTTAGGGTGTTAGGTGCAGACGTAGGAAGTGTTTCCCCATAGGAAACAATGGGGCTGCGTTAGGAGCTGAACGCTGCTTTTTTGCAGGTGTTAGGTTTTTTTTCAGCTCAAACAGCCCCATTGTTTCCTATGGGAGAATCGTGCACGAGCACGTTTTTGATGCCGGCCGCGTCCGTAAGCAACTCTGGTATCGAGAGTTGCATTTGCGGTAAAAATGCTCTACGCTCCTTTTTTGGAGCCTAACGCAGCATTTGTTTGAACTCTCGATACCAGAGTTAAATTTATGGTGCGGCCAGAAAAAAACCCGCGGAGCGTTAACAGCCCTTTTACCGCCGAACTCCAAATCTAGCCGTAAATGTTAATCAGTCTTGCTGCCAAGCATTTCCGTCTTCTCTAGAAACCAATGGATATAGAATGTTAATTATCAGTGAGCTGAATAATGAGTGTATAGCAGAGATTCATTCATGAGCAAAGTATGAATTGGGAATTCCCACTGAAATAATCATCACCCCACTTGGAATACTAGGAAATGCCCAAATCCCCTGTTTATACAGAAAGGCTTAGTCCTTCTATGAATCATCAGCTTGAAATGTCATTTATAATTACTAATGCCAAAGCATGGCTGGAAAAGCCTAGCAAATTGACGGAGTCCCTGTAGATTGCTGTACAATTTTACAATGCACCCTGCTGTGAATAAATGGAAAATATATTTTGAGGCAGTGTGTATTCAGGTGTCAAGAGCTTGTTATAGTATTACATGTGTTAACTGTTTTATTTGCTCAAAATAATGTTAAGCTTGTGTTTGAGTCAGTGCTGTTATTCTGGCTTGAACTGCTGTTGTATTTGCTTCAGCAGTATCATTTACAAAGAAGAGCACATGGGTACACCAGATTCTTCACAGGAACGTTGCCCCAACAGCAGCCTCATTGATACATCCACAGCAATAATGCCTCTTCACTCATTTGATGCTAGACAGGGCTACAACACATTGCATTGCAATATGATGCTTTACTTTCTGACATACAATGGATTCACCCTAGCTCTTAACCTTCATACCACTATGTCACAAGACCACCTACAGAGACGATTATGGTTAGCCCAGCAGGATATCATGGTAGAGATCTCAGCTCTCGATGTTTCAGCCACAATATTGTGGTGTAGAATCTTGAGTCCAAAGTAACCCCCTCTTGATACCAATACTGATGCCAGCACTGGAAAGCAAAACTTTAAATTAAATAAAGAAATCGCTCAAATCTGCTCAAACAGGGAATTGGTATTACTTTGCTTGGTAGGAACGTTATACAATTGAAGACCTTAATATAGATGCTGTATTGATTTTCATGAAGTAAAACAAAAACTGAACTTATGGAGCTCTTGAAAAATAACCTCATTATCTCAGAGAAGCAAAAAGGTAATACAGTTATCACACAGCATATGTCAAAGAAAATATAAATTTAATACAGTCTTTAAATATGAATTTACATGTATGAATAACAGCTAAAGATTATGTTTCTTTATTTGCTTGATAATTATATTATCTATCTGTTTTCTTAGAGTATTTCCTTGTATCAGTCTTGAAAGGTTGTACTTATTTTGAGTGATGTAGGACAACAAACCTTCAAAACTGATAGACATCCTCTTCAGGCATTATGTCCCAGAGAATGAACTACATGATAGGTTATAGATTGGTATGTTGTATTTTTGCAAAGAATGTAGAAATTCTCTCTGAAAAGCCACTTAACTCCATGGAAACAGGCAGAGGTATCAGAGAGAATATAGGACAATAAAGTACATCAGGCCTTGTACTCTTCAAAAATGTATTTTCTTTCCTATGGCATGGTGAGTCCACGATATCATTCCAATTACTAGTGGGATATTCAACTCCTTGCCAGCAGGAGGAGGCAAAGAGCACCCCAGCAAAGCTGTTAAAGGGACACTGAACCCAAATTTTTTCTATCGTGATTCAGATAGAGCATGCAATTTTAAGCAACTTTCCAATTTACTCCTATTATCAAATTCTTTTCATTCTCTTGGTATCTTTATTTGAAATGCAAGAATGTAAGTTTAGATAACAGCCCATTTTTGGTGAACACAATGTGTTGTTCTTGCTGATTGGTGGGTAAATTCACCTACCAATAAACAAGTGCTTTCCATGTCCTGAACCAAAAAAGCTTAGATGCCATCTTTTTCAAATAAAGAAAACAAGAGAACGAAGAAAAATTGATAATAGGAGTAAATTAGAAAGTTGTTTAAAATTGCATGCTCTATCTGAATCACAAAAGAAAACATTTGGGTTCAGTGTCCCTTTAAGTGTAACTTCCCTTACCCATAATCCCCAGTTATTCTCTTTGCCTCTGTCAATGGAGGATGTGTGAAAACGGTGTCCGAAGATATTTAATCCTTTTATGGGTACTTTTGCCTGCAAGCAAGGATTGGGGTCTAACTGTGTCCACATCAATCTCTTTAGTAAGAGTAATGGTGGCTTTTAGCAGTTAGAAGGCGGTGAGGTGGTCTTTGCTTTACTTCTAACCCTTTTGCTACCCCTCTGTAGAAAGCCAGAGTTGTTTTTTTTTTTCTTTTTACTACTGGTCCCTGACAAGGAGAACTACTGGTCACACCTTAGTAGCTGTTGTCTGCCCTGCAGATTGATAGAGATAAGTACTCAATTGTCCTTCCTATGCAATTATGTTCCACTTGCTTAGCAAAGACTTTAAAATTTAAGGACAAGTTTGATGCTGTGCGTAGCATGCCTCAGCTTTCTCCCCAAACGTCCCAAGCCTTAATGGTTTGTAACCCTGTGCCTTCTGTTTGCTCTCAACCTCCGGGGGTGTTTATGTATCAGGGTATTTTACCGCGCAGATAACGTATTGTCTGCCTTTCCTCCTCAGGGTAAACACAAGAGGAAATCTTAACATTTGCCTACTAGTAAGGTTTCTGACCCCTCTAAATCTGCGCTGGTCAGCCTTTCCCATATGTCTGATGAGGAGGATACTTCAGTAGCCTCTGAAGGTGAAATTTCAGAATCTGACACTATAGGGGGAAAAACTTCTGAATCTGAAGAAGTTAATTTCCGTTTCAAGCTTGAACATCTTCGGTTACTTCTGAAAGAGGTTCTAGCTACTTTAAATGATTCTGAACCTTCGGTTGCTATCAACCCTAAGAAGTCCTCTAAACGTAATATAATGATTCTAATATAATGATTCTAAAATGTCTGAGGATGTTTTTCCTGTACCAGACAAGATGTCTGAAATTATTGCAGAGGAATGGGATAAGCCTGGGGTTCTGTTTTTCCCTTCCCCTGTTTTTAAAAAGATGTTTTCTGTTGCTGACTCCATTCGGGACTCGTGACGCACTGTGCCTAAAGTAGAGGGAGCTATCTCTACTAAAAATAACTACCATTCCTATAGAGGATAGTTGTTCTTTTAAGGATCCAATGGATAAGAAGCTGGAAGCTTACTTAAAAAAGATGTATATCCATCAAGGATTACAGTGGCAACCTGCGGCAAGTATTTCCACGGTTGCGGGAGCGGCATCTTATTGGTGCAATGCCTTGTCTGATCTGATTTCAGAAGAGACTACGGTAGAGGAGATCCAAGACAGGATCAAGGCTCTTAAACTGACTAATACCTTTATCTGTTGTCAGTATATTTATAAGAATCTTAGCAGTACTCGCCAAATAATATGTGAGTATATGGCAGGGTTATAACTTAATATATTTAACAATCTTTCTTTAAACTAAACCCACAATCAAATATGCATATACTAAGACAATAACATTAATATAAATTCCTGAATTCTTTATTATTAGTTAATATCTATGAACATATTGAAATATATTTATGGGAACCAGAATATAAATCAATATTATACGCGTTTAAAAACTATTAAAATATGCTATGCAGAGTTCATGCAAGTTACCTTATTCACAATGGTATTTCATTCAGTTAACACAATGAGATTCCAAGACATTTAATTGCTAACATTCAAGCAATACATATTTAATAGTGCTTAGTAAACAATAGGACAATATATATATATATTCAGCTATTTAGCTGCAATTGATTCTAATACAATTCTAATTAGGATACTAAAAGTACATATATTCTTAATGTGAACAGTTACTTAAATGTCTATTTATTTAAACTGGAACATATTCTTATTTACTTATAATTAAAACCAATTCTAAGATATATATATATATATACAGGGAGTGCAGAATTATTAGGCAAATGAGTATTTTGACCACATCATCCTCTTTATGCATGTTGTCTTACTCCAAGCTGTATAGGCTCGAAAGCCTACTACCAATTAAGCATATTAGGTGATGTGCATCTCTGTAATGAGAAGGGGTGTGGTCTAATGACATCAACACCCTATATCAGGTGTGCATAATTATTAGGCAACTTCCTTTCCTTTGGCAAAATGGGTCAAAAGAAGGACTTGACAGGCTCAGAAAAGTCAAAAATAGTGAGATATCTTGCAGAGGGATGCAGCACTCTTAAAATTGCAAAGCTTCTGAAGCGTGATCATCGAACAATCAAGCGTTTCATTCAAAATTGTCAACAGGGTCGCAAGAAGCGTGTGGAAAAACCAAGGCGCAAAATAACTGCCTATAAACTGAGAAAAGTCAAGCGTGCAGCTGCCAAGATGCCACTTGCCACCAGTTTGGCCATATTTCAGAGCTGCAACATCACTGGAGTGCCCAAAAGCACAAGGTGTGCAATACTCAGAGACATGGCCAAGGTAAGAAAGGCTGAAAGACAACCACCACTGAACAACACACAAGCTGAAACGTCAAGACTGGGCCAAGAAATATCTCAAGACTGATTTTTCTAAGGTTTTATGGACTGATGAAATGAGAGTGAGTCTTGATGGGCCAGATGGTTGGGCCCGTGGCTGGATTGGTAAAGGGCAGAGAGCTCCAGTCCGACTCAGACGCCAGCAAGGTGGAGGTGGAGTACTGGTTTGGGCTGGTATCATCAAAGATGAGCTTGTGGGGCCTTTTCGGGTTGAGGATGGAGTCAAGCTCAACTCCCAGTCCTACTGCCAGTTTCTGGAAGACACCTTCTTCAAGCAGTGGTACAGGAAGAAGTCTGCATCCTTCAAGAAAAACATGATTTTCATGCAGGACAATGCTCCATCACACGCGTCCAAGTACTCCACAGCGTGGCTGGCAAGAAAGGGTATAAAAGAAGAAAATCTAATGACATGGCCTCCTTGTTCACCTGATCTGAACCCCATTGAGAACCTGTGGTCCATCATCAAATGTGAGATTTACAAGGAGGGAAAACAGTACACCTCTCTGAACAGTGTCTGGGAGGCTGTGGTTGCTGCTGCACGCAATGTTGATGGTGAACAGATCAAAACACTGACAGAATCCATGGATGGCAGGCTTTTGAGTGTCCTTGCAAAGAAAGGTGGCTATATTGGTCACTGATTTGTTTTTGTTTTGTTTTTGAATGTCAGAAATGTATATTTGTGAATGTTGAGATGTTATATTGGTTTCACTGGTAAAAATAAATAATTGAAATGGGTATATATTTGTTTTTTGTTAAGTTGCCTAATAATTATGCACAGTAATAGTCACCTGCACACACAGATATCCCCCTAAAATAGCTATAACTAAAAACAAACTAAAAACTACTTCCAAAACTATTCAGCTTTGATATTAATGAGTTTTTTGGGTTCAATGAGAACATGGTTGTTGTTCAATAATAAAATTAATCCTCAAAAATACAACTTGCCTAATAATTCTGCACTCCCTGTATATATATATATATATATATATATTATATATATATATATATATATATATATATATATATTCTATATTTTGTACAGATGAATTATTTAGCATGCAAGAGACAAACTTAACTTTATACAGGACTATGATCACAGTTAAAATACTGAGTGCTCCTTTAAATCTCTTTACTATAAATTGAAAATTAGAACAATTATACTTCACCAATTTGAACCAATGCGTAGGGGTCTTTAGATCATCTCATTTGAAGGAAAGTTATTGCATAGATCAAGGTAAGTTTTCAGTTTCTTGCTCAAGTGAAATGTGTTCCCAAGTATGGCCGCCAGATATCAAATCACTAGTCTCAGCAAGTCACAAAAAAAAACTGTCCCTTGTTTGCATTTAGTATTCCTTTTATCTAATCATTGATGACCTTTTTCGTTCATGCCCACGGTGCTTTTCCCTTCTCATTGGATACTTTGGGGAACGCTCCCCCATTGGCTCTGTATATATTGTCGTTATGGAAACGCATCTTTTAAAAGTTAAGTCCCTTGACTGTTATACTGGATTCTGGCCATTGGGGGCAGCGGACAAAACAAACAGATTCATTTAAGCATTTCTAACATTCATGTTTGCTAAATTTTAAAGACCCCATATAAAAATCATCATAATTTCTTGAATTAATTACTTACAATCCGAATTCTAGGCAGGATAGCACCATGTAAATTTTCTGATTATTTCAATAACAAGCACCATTATATTATATCAAAATAATTACACTGTTAATTCAATTCTCCCTATATAATAATTATATTAAACATATTATAATGTATTGCATTAGTAAATTTCTCTTGCTAGCATTTATATTTCATTTAGCCTAACAGAAAATGTATAATTTAATATCAAACATCAATATTGTATAGTCATATCACATCAAAATGACTTCCATACATCCATCATACTATATTTCAAGAGATGTATTTAAAATTTCATAAACATTTAGTGCATAATCATATGATATGACTTAGGTCATCCCATGCAGGCAATTCTGTATTTAGCATCTTCTAGCCCCATCTGGAATACAGAAAACAACATGTTATATATCATTCAAAAATGGGATTATCACAATTGCCATCTAATACATTACAGATTTTAATTTATCTCCCATATATATACTCAATACAGCAATTATTTATTTAATATAATATGTTGCAGCTCCATATATATACATATATGGGTTATTTTAATTATTTAAACTGGCATCATTCCTTTTTCAAAATGTATTTATTTTTATTTATGCCATACAGATACTGTAAATGCTAATTTGTCTGTTCTCTATGCATGGAAACACTCCACAGGGGACAATTTACACATGGCTGCTAAGCCACAGTTCCCTTGGAAAATGTCTGTATCTTCAAATATCTTCCCAGACGGATCGGCACCTCCGTTGACAGGAAACCCATATATGGGCATGTACTTTTGAGACTTCCAGCATGCTAATTTCCACTTCTTTGAAATTGTAAACATCTCATTAGGTCTTAAATCAACAGTTTTAGACATTTAATTTATGTCTCTATTCACTGTATGGGGGTAAGGGATGCTCTGAAGCTTGCACTTCCAATTAAGGAGCAAATGTTGTCTTTTGAATTTTTAAAGGGGTTGATGGCCAAATATCTTAGTGTCAGAAGAAAATTTCAGTTACAATCTGATATGGACTTCATTTTCACACCCTAGCTAGAAATGTCTAATTTGAAATGATTTCTATGAGTGTCCTGTGTAATTGAAACATAAAATGTGGGGGAGGACTGATTATAGGTTTTAAATCAATACTTTACATCAGAATTGTGATTCTACAGCACATCTGATAAAAATATACGGCCTCATATATACACACATCCTTTTTATATTATTTACATATATATATATATTACTATATATACATATATGTCATTGACCTGTACCCTGACACTGTGATGCAAACATGCTAAGATGTCTAGCTTCACTGTTCTAGCTCGCAGATGTTTCTTCAAAGGCTTTACCTTATAAGGGTAAGACTTTGTTTGGG
Organism: Bombina bombina; assembly: GCF_027579735.1. Lineage (NCBI taxonomy): Eukaryota > Metazoa > Chordata > Amphibia > Anura > Bombinatoridae > Bombina > Bombina bombina. The sequence continues at coordinate 270,983,103 of NC_069499.1, forward strand.
CCTGGTCTGGCAGAGATCATTTCAGAGATTACGGGTGGAATGGGATCTTTCCTACCTCAGGACAAGAAGACTTCTAATTTTCATTCCTTTCGCAACTTTAAAGGACAGAAGTCCTCCTCTTCTTTTTCCAAACCAGACCAATCCAGGTCCACTTGGAAATCCAGCCAGCCCTGGAACAAGGGAAAACAAAAAGCCTTCTGCTGACTCTAAATCAGCATGAAGGATCCGCCCCCGATCCGATTTTAGATCAGGTGGGGGGCAGACTTTCTCTTTTCCAACAGGCTTGGATACGCAATATCCCAGATCCATGGGCTGTGGACATAGTATCCCAGGGTTACAAAATAGGTTTCAAGTCTTGCCTTCCAAGGGGCAGATTTATCCTGTCAAGACTATCCTCAAACCAGGTAAAGAGGAAAGCCTTCTTAAATTGCTTAAAGGACCTATCCTCCCTGGGAGTTATTGTACCAGTCCCTCTAGAGGAACAAGGTCTAGGATTCTATTCAAATCTATTTGTAGTTATCAAAAAGGAGGGAACTTTTCATCCCATCCTAGATCTAAATTGTCTAAACAAATACCATAGGGTTCTGTCCTTCAAGATGGAAACTATTAGCTCCATTCTTCCATTGGTTCAGGAAGGTCAGTTCATGATGACTATAGACCTGAAGGATGTGTACTTACACGTTTCCATTCACAGGGATCATTACCAGTTTCTAAGGTTTGCCTTTCTGGACAAGCATTTCCAGTTTATTGCACTTCCGTTTGGTCTTGCCACAGCTCCCAGAATATTCACAAAGGTTCTGGGTGCTCTATTGGCAGTGATCAGATCCCAGGGAATTGTGGTGGCGCCTTATCTAGACGACATCTTGATTCAGGCATCATATTTTCACTAGTAAAATCTCATACAGAGATGGTGTTGTCTTTTCTACGTTCCCACGGGTGAAAAAAGGTGAATCTGGAAAAGAGTTCTCTAGTTCCAACTACAAGAGTGATTTTCCTAGGGACAATCATAGATCTCTGTCTATGAGGATTTTCCTGACGGACGTCAGAAAATCCATACTTCTTGCTTCTTGCCTTTCCCTCCAGTCTGCCTTTTGTCCATCAGTGGCTCAATGCATGGAGGTAATTGGTCTGATGGTGGTGTCCATGGACATCATTCCTTTTGCTCGGTTCATCTGTGACCGCTGCAGCTTTGCATGCTCCATCAATGGAACGGAGATCATTCAGATTTGTTGCGGAAGATAAATCTGGACCCACTAACAAGAGACTCTCTCTCATAGTGGATTTCACAGGAAAATCTGTCTCAGGGCACTTGCTTCCTGAGACCTTCCTGGGTGATTGTGATTATGGACGCCAGCCTGTCAGGCTGGGGAGCTGTTCCGGGTTCTCTGAAATCTCAGGGCCTGTGGTCTCGGGAAGAGTCTTCTCTTCCCATAAACATCTTGGAATTGAGAGCAATATTTTATGCCTTAACAGCTTGGCCTCAATTATCTTTAGTCCGGTTTATCAGATTCCAGTCGGACAACATCACCTCAGTGGCTTACATCAACCACCAGGGAGGAACTCGGAGTTCCTTGGCCATGAAGGTGGTGACTTGCATTCTGCAGTTGGTGGAAGCTCACAATTGTCTCCTATCTGCTATCCACATTCCAGGAGTGGACAATTGGGAAGCAGACTTTCTGAGCAGACAGACTTTTCATCCCGGGGAGTGGGCTCTCCATCCCAAAGTGTTCTCCGGGATAACCCACAGATGGGGCGTTTCAAGAGTTGGATCTGATGGCGTCTCGTCAAAACGCCAAGCTTCCAAAGTACGGTTCAAGGTCAAGAGATCCTCAGGCCTCCCTGATAGATGCTCTGGCGGTCCCTTGGGATTTCAGGCTAGCATACCTGTTTCCTCCGTTTGCACTCCTTCCACGAGTCATTGCTCATATAAAGCAGAAGAGAGTGTCTGTGATTCTAATAGCTCCTGTCTGGCCTCGCAGGATCTGGTTTGCGGATCTGGTGAAGATGTCATCTCTTCCACCTTGGAGATTACCTTTGAGGAAGACCTTCTAATTCAGGGTCCATTCCTCCATCAAAATCTAGATTCTCTGAAGCTGACTGCTTGGAGATTGAACGCCTAGTCCCTTCTAGACATGGTTTTTCGGAGGCGGTCATTGATACTATGCTTCAGGCTTGTAAACCTGTTACTCGTAAGATTTACCATAAGATATGGCGTAAATACCTTTTTTGGTGTGAAGCTAAAGGTTTTTCTTGGAGTCGGTGAGGATTCCACAAATTTTATCTTTTCTTCAGGATGGCCTGGAGAAGGGTTTGTCAGTCAGTACTCTGAAATGTCAGATTTCTGCTCTGTCTATCCTTATGCACAAACATCTGCCAGAATTACCAGATGTTCAAGCTTTTGTTCAGGCTCTGGTCAGAATCAGGCCTGTGTTTAAACCTGTTTCTCCTCCTTGGAGCCTTAACGTAGTTCTTAAAGGTTTGCAGCAGGCTCCGTTTGAGCAGATGCATGTTGTTGATATAAAGTTGTAATCTTGGAAGGTTTTGCTTCTCCTTGCTATTTCTTCCACTCGCAGAGTTTCTGGGCTTTCAGCTCTGCAGTGTGATTCCGTGTACCTTATTTTTCATGCAGATAAGGTGGTCCTTCGTACTAAATTGGGATTTCTCCCTAAGGTGGTGTCGGAGCGAAACATTAATCAGGAAATTGTTGTTCCTTCTTTTTGTCCTAATCCTTCTTCTCATAAGGAACATCTTTTGGAAAACTTGGATGTTGCGCATGCTCTAAAATTTTACTTACAAGCTACTAAGGATTTTCGGCAATCTTCTGCCCTGTTTGTTGTTTTCTCTGGAAAGCGTAAGAGTCAAAAGGCCACTTCTACTTCTCTTTGCCTCTGGTTAAGAAGTGTGATTCATTGTGCTTATGAGACTGCTGGACAGCAGCCTCCTGAAAGAATTACGGCTCATTCCACTAGGGCTGTCTCCTCATCTTGGGCTTTCAATAATGAAGCTTCTGTGGAACAGATTTGCAAAGCGGCAACATGGTCCTCTTTGCATACTTTTTCCAAATTATACAAATTTGATACTTTTGCCTCGGCTGAGGCTTCTTTTGGGAGAAAGGTTCTTCAAGCGGTGGTGCCTTCTGTTTAGGTCCTCCTGCCTTGTTCTCCCTCCCTGTTCATTCCGTGTCCTCTAGCTTGGGTATTGGTTCCCACTAGTAATTAGAATGACATTGTGGACTCTCCCTGCCATAGGAAAGAAAACAACATTTATGCTTACCTGATACATTTTTTTCTTTTCGGGCATGGAGAGTCCATGACACCTCCCTCTTTTTTAATTATAATTCGGCATTATAATTTTTACCCTTCTTTTTCCATTTTCCTTCGTCTGAATGACTGGGGATTATGGGTAAGGGAAGTTACACTTAACAGCTTTGTTGGGGTGCTCTTTGCCTCCTCCTGCTGGCCAGGAGTTAAATATATCACTAGTAATTGGAATGACATTGTGGACACTCCATGTCCAGAAATAAATAAATTAATCAGGTAAGCATAAATTTTGTTTTTTATTCATCTGTTAAATGAAGGTATAATATCTGGCATTACATTTTATATCAAAAAAGTTTTGTCTTTGGGTTTTATATTTAACTAACATGTTACTACCATTCATTTTTATGTGTATTTTATATGTAAAATATAAAGTATGCAAAAAAAAAATTCTAGATCTTGGTATGGGCGTCTATTTTGTTTTCTTATTTTATGAATTTATAAGGTCCATCACCACTTACATTTTAGAATATATGTATTAAATTGCAATATTTTGTAGTAGTGGTGATATAATATATAAAACCACTGTGAAATATCTCTTTAGTTTTTGCAGATCACTTTTTATTGGTAATGTCAGAATTTTATTTTTCTCATATTCTCTTGTGGATTCATTTGGAAGTAAACAATTAGTATTGTGCCCCTGGGGCATATAGAACATTGGAAATACACCTTTAGCACAGACCATTTTATACATTTGCATTTAAAGGGACAGTCTAGACCAAAAAAAACTTTCATGATTCAGATAGAGCATGTAATTTTAAACAATTTTCCAATTTACTTTTATCACCAATTTTTCTTTGTTCTCTTGGTATTCTTAGTTGAAAGCTTAACCTAGGAGGTTCATATGCTAATTTCTTAGACCTTGAAGGCCGCCTCTTAAGAATGCATTTTAACAGGTTTTTCACCACTAGAGGGTGTTAGTTCATGTTTTTCATATAGATAACACTGTGCTCGTGCACGTGAAGTTACCTGGGAGCCATCACTGATTGGATAAACTGCAAGTCTGTCAAAAGAACAAATAAAGGGGCAGTCTGCAGAGGCTTAGATACAAGATAATCACAGAGGTAAAAAATATATAAATATAACTGTGTTGGTTATGCAAAACTAGGGAATGGGTAATAAAGGGATTATCTATCTTTTAAAACAATAACAATTCTGGTGTAGACTGTCCCTTTAATATATAAATGTTTCCCTTAAATTCATTGTTTAGTAAACATAAAACAGGTATCATTCACTTTCTCTCCCTCCATTTTCAAGGGTTCTGCTTATATAAAGTTCCATATACCTGTTTCTAACTACTGAGTGGATTTCTTTGCAACTCAGATATATACTTTAGCTAAAATCTCTATTGACTGCATTCACGAGAACTGAAAGGGTCCTATCTTGCTCGCTTGTCTGCGCTCTCTGATATCTTTCATTTCCAGTCATGTAAGTTTAAAGGGTCCTGCTTTGCATCCCGGTGTAGAGTTTGTCTGGCACAGAGCTTTCCCAACATGACATTACTATACATGTTTATGTATGCCACAGTTAGTTAAGATGCCGCAGTGCCCCTCCATTGCTCCAGCACATTCTGGTTCCATCCACAGCTACAGGTTTTCCAATATGCTTTATAAGTTTCCAGATGTTCTCTGCAGAAGTACACTGATTCTGCCATTGACTATATGGATTCCAGTGTGGCAGTGACAGCACAGAAACCGTAGATTATTTACCACTATAGCTTCCTTATTTTCTTTTTATCTTTTAAAAGCATGTCATAGAGGGACATTTCCCTATCTTAGATTATTTAAAGCCTTAGTATTGCTCAAGTAGTATCTGCTAATATTCTGCCCACACAAATGCCCCAGCCACCTACCTATCCCCACCTTAAATAAGGGGACTTTATAGGGTTTCAATCCTGAATGAATTGTATTTAAGCCAGTGCAATCTCCATAATACAGGGTAATTGTATGACCACTCCTTCTAAACCTGTCATGTCTCCAAGGTATAAGACATTCAGAGTTTTAAAAACACTACAGGGGACACATTTGCAGTAGTTAAGTAAATGTTCATGAGTCTACATGCTGCCTGGTGGCTGACTACTCAAATGTATAATGCTCTGACATTTTCTTTTTATTATGGCTTTAAAGCATTGGCTGGTGACCTAACAGGTCTTATTAAGAGTTATTGGCCAAAACATCTCAATACAATGGATTGGCCTTCAAGTCATATGTAAAGTAAGAAAGAGGGTTAAGTGCTGCCTTTGCTTTGTAACTGTTTCCCTTTTCCCCCTTTCTTAAATTTTAGTATCAACGGGAACACGTGTAGACAGGTTACATGTCTGAGAACATTGTCTGACTGTGGGGTAATAAATGGGGGCCAATGTGTTGGATTCTACAGGTTCCTTAATTATTTTTATTATACCCTTATATGAGCTGTGAAACATCACTAGCCCACAGTTAGCCTAGAGTGCAGAAAAACAATTTAGGGCTAGATTCTGTGTGGAGCCAACATTAGCTCTCCCTCTTGTGTGTTAACTTCGCTAGAAGTAAGCTTTTTGCGCGCGTGAGCACTAACCCAACGGGGGAAAAAATTAAATTTAGAATATTGCGATCATAGACTTCAATGGAGCACAAAAAGTGGGGGGGAAAACTAACATACATATTCACACACAAACCTGATCGCCTTTAACCAAGTGCGCTAACCCAACATGAAATATATATATCACATTCCAATGTTCTTCACATAGCAGAATATGTTCTATTTACTGTTAAAGTGAATGTAAATTTTGATGCTAAAGTGCCTGGTTTTTAAAAATTCGATTAAAAAACAGAGGCACTTTAATTCATCAAAATTTACATTTCACTCGTGTTGTGAAAAAAACTTGACAGCCGCTCCAGCTTCCTTCGCCCGTCGCAAAGCCTCTTCCTTGGTCTAAAATGAGGAATCCGGCTTCCTCCAATCACAGCGTTGAATCAGGCACTGAGTCCCCCGGGGGTGAAGCCGTGATTGGAGGATGACGATCCATCATTTCTTACGTCAGAAATGGCTTGCGACGACCGGGGGGAAGCCGGTCCGGCTGTCAAGTTTAAAAGGTAAGTATTTTTCCACAAGTGAAATGTAAATTTTGATGAATTAAAGTGCCCCTGTTTTTAATAAAAATTTTAAAAACCGGGCACTTTAGCATCAACATTTACATTCACTTTAAATAAATATTTATTTCCATCTAAAGGGGAGGAGAGTCCACGGCTTCATTCATTACTTATGGGAATTAAGAACCTGGCCACCAGGAGGAGGCAAAGACACCCCAGCCAAAGGCTTAAATACCTCCCCCACTCCCCTCATCCCCCAGTCATTCTTTGCCTTTCGTCAAAGGAGGATGGCAGGGAGGTGCCAAAGTTTCTGAGGTCTCTTATGGAGAGTACTACTCTTCGCTATGGGACGGGAGTTTTAGTAACCCTAACAAGCCTTTCAGTTGAGGGCCTGGGTGAAAGTTTGAGTCCGGAGATGCAGGGAGAACTCTCCTCTGCGACACCATCCTGACTGATATTAACAGCTCCTACAGCAATCAGCGTTGACAAGTTTCACAGATTGCTTTCTTCTCTCAAGTCCATGTCAGGAGCGATGCTACGACCTGTCACACTTGAAGGGCCATGTTCCTGTTCCACGGTGTGGATTCTGTTAAGATTGTTTCATTTTTTTTTATTATATTGATAACACAGAAGACAGGGCCACAGTGTGGCAGCTTTTATCTTTATAGAATCAAGGGTTAATATTCCTGGTAAGGGGATTATTGAACAGGGGGGGGCTTATACATGATATTCTTTATTGTGTCACTGCTGCGGGATGAGGCTCTGGCAATGTGGTGGAACTGACAGGTTCATTGTGTGCCCTTTTCTGGCGTGTTTTCTCCTTTAGGCAGGGGCGGTCCTGTTAGGGCTTCCGATCTGATCTGTGACAGAGGTGACAAAGAGGTTTCTCTAGTCCAGGTCCGAGGAGGTGGTGAGTGCCCGGGCCATTGGCGGTTATAAAGGTACCTGTTTTTATTTTTGCTAATTAAGATAAAAGCTATGGAGGATTCTGACGCGTTGGAGGGTACTCCCTCTTTATCTAAATCCTTTACCTGTGTTTATTGTGAGGTTCCGGTAGACTAGCCTGTGCAACTATGTTCCACATGCCTTGAAAGTGCTATGACATCTAATAATAAGAGAATGTCTAGTACTACTGAGCCGTCCACCTTTCAGGGCTCTCCGTCCCGTGAGGTGCGTTCCCTAATTGCGTCTCCTATTCCACATGCAGCGCCCCAGGGTCCGACTGTTACCCCCTTGGGGGGAGATTTGCTGGCCGCCAGATTTTGCGGACCGACTTCAAACGGCAGTCTCTAAAGTGATCCATGCTTTACCGCGTTCTGCTAAGCGCAAGCATAGAGCTTTCCAGAGCGCTTCGGAGGGGGTTCCTTCTGGTTCAGAGTCTGTGTCATCTAAACCTCTGGTGGCAAAGGAGCCTGGCTATAGGTTTAAAATGAAGAATTTGCGCTTTTTGCTGATGCAAGTGTTTGCTACTCTGGAGGTTTAGATGACACAGACTCCGAACCAGAAGGAACCCCATCCGAAGCGCTCTGGAAAGCTCTCCATTCCTAGGCTGGACAGGGTGTATGAGGACAGGGTGGTGCTCCAGACCTTCCCGGTTCCTGTAAAGATGGCAAATATTATAACGAATGAATGGGAGCGATTAGGTTCATCCTTTTCTCCTTCTTCTAATTTTAAAAAGCTTTTCCCCATCCGGAGGCCCAGCTTGAGCTGTGGGAAACCCTTCCCAAGGTGGATGGGGCTATCTCCCTTCTCGCTAAGCGTATGACTATTCCTCTAGAGGATAGCTCGTCGTTCAAGGAGCCCATGGATAAAAAGTTGGAAAACATGTTAAGGAAAATGTTTCAACACATGGGGTTTATTTTTCAACCGGCAGCGGCCGTCAACACGGTTGCCAGAGCTGCGTCATATTGGTGTGATTCTCTGTGCGAGATGATTGAGGGCGAGCCCTCTTTCAAAGAAGTTCAGGAAAGGATTAAGGCACTGAAGGTTGCCAATTCTTTCATTTGCAACGCCAATATGCAGATTATTCGCCTGAACGCTTAGGTGTCAGGTTTTTCCGTTTTAGCACGCAGGGCGCTGTGGCTAAAATCTTGGTTGGCGGACATGACTTTGAAGCTGAGGTTACTGTCCCTGCCTTTTCAAGGTAAGATTTTGTTCGGTCCAGGCCTGGACTCGGTTATATCCACGGTTACGGGAGGCAAAGGTGCCTTTCTGCCCCAGAATAAGAAGGCTAAGCCTAAGGGTTCTAATTATCATCCCTTTCGTGCGGACAAGGCCCAATGCCAGCAACCCACAGCAAAGGCGGACCCACCTAAGGGAGCCTTGGGTTCTGGAGGTTGTTGCCCAGGGTTACAGGATAGGGTTCAGGTCCCTTCCGCCCAAGGGCAGATTCCTTGTTTCAAACCTGTCTTCAAGGCCAGAAAAGAGAGAGGCCTTCCTAGATTGTGTGAGGGATCTATCATTTCTAGGTGTTATCGTACCAGTACCCCATGCAGAAAGGAGTCTAGGGTACCATTCAAATCTGTTTGTGGTTCCAAAGAAGGAGGGCACGTTCTGCCCGATTCTGGATTTAAAGTGTTTTTAATTTGTGGCCCTTCCCTTCGGTCTGGTGACGGCTCCAAGAGTCTTCACGAAAGTCCTGGGGGCACTGCTTGCAGTGGCCAGAACCAGGGGTATTGCGGTGGCGCCCTACTCGGACGACATTCTGGTTTAGGCATCGTCCTTTCATTTGGCAGAAGTCAGCTCAAGGGCACTGCTTCTGTTACTCTAATCTCACGGTTGGAAGATTAACTCCGGAAAGAGCTCCCTGGTTCCCAACAACAGGGTGGAGTTTCTGGGCATGATACTAGACTCTGTGTCCATGAAGATGGCCCAGTGTATGGAGGTGATTGGGCTCATGGTCTCCAGCTTAAACGTCATTCCATTCGCAAGATTTCATCTCCGACCTCTTCAACTGTGCATGTTGAGGCAGTGGAATGGCGATCATTCTGATCTGTCACAGCTGATATCCATGGATGCGCAGAATCGGTCCTCCCTCTCTTGGTGGATCCGTCCAGTTCAGTTGTCCATGGGGATGTCCTTTTTGACTTCGTCCTGGGAAATTGTGACCACGGACATGAGCCTGACGGGATGGAGAGCTGTTTGGGGTGCCAGGATGGCACATGGAAATGGTCTCGGCTGGAGTCTCTTCTTACATTAAATATCCTGGAACTGTGAGCGATCTACAATGCTCTGAAGGCGTGGCCCTATCTGGGGGAATGCAACTTCATCAGGTTCCAGAAGGAAAATTTTACTTTCGTGGCTTACATCAATCACCAGGGGGGGTACGAGGAGCTCCCTAGCAATGAGGGAGGTGTCTTAGATTCTGGAGTGGGTGGAGACCCACGGCTGTTCGCTCTCAGCGATCCACATCCCTGGAGAGGACAACTGGGAAGCGGACTTTCTCAGCAGTCAAACATTTAATCCGGGATAATGGTCTATTCACCCCGAGGTGTTTGCGGAGATTTGTCTCAGATGGGGGATGCCAGAGATCGATCTCATGGTGTCCCGATTAAATTGCAAACTTCGCCGATATAGATCGAGGTCGAGAGACCCCCCAAGCGGAGCTAATAGATGCGTTGGCGGTACCTTGGGAGTTCATTCTAGTGTACATTTTTCCTCCGTTACCACTCCTACCTTGTATAGTGGCACGCATAAAGTAGAAGAGAGGATCATCCATTCTGATTGCTCCTTCGTGGCCGCGGAGGACATGGTTTGCGGATCTGGTGGAGATATCATCCTTTCCGCCATGGAGTTTACCCTGTCCTTTTCAACATCAGAATCTAGATTCTCTGAGGCTGACTGCATGGAGATTGAACGCTTAGTCCTAGCCAAGAGAGGTTTTTCTGAAACTGTGATTGATACTCTAATTCAGGCGAGGAAGCCAGTCACTCAACGCATCTACCATAAGGTGTGGAGAGTTTACTTGTCCTGGTGTGATAGACATGGATATCCTTGGCATAAGGTGACGGTATCCAGGATTTTGTCCTTTCTCCAAGAGGGTTTGGAGAAGGGTCTTTCTGCTAGTTCCTTTAAGGGACAGATCTCGGCTCTATCAGTGTTGTTGCATAGAAAGCTCGCTGAGCTCCCTGACATGTAAACCTTTGTTCAGGTCCTGTCTAGAATCAGGCCTGTATGTAGGCAGTCTGCTCCATCGTGGAGCTTATATTTGGTTCTTAAAGTTTTACAGAGGGCTCCGTTTGAGCCTATGCATTCTCTTGACATAAAGATCCTGTCTTGGAAGGTTCTGTTCCTGTTAGCCATTGCATCGGCCCGCAGAGTTTCCGAACTGGCGGCCTTGCAACATGAGCCCCCTTATCTGGTGTTTCACGCGGATAAGGCTGTTCTTCGCACTGGCTTGGGATTTTTTCCCAAGGTGGTGTCTGACCATAACATCAATCAATAAATAGTTGTTCCTTCTTTGTGTCCTAGCCCTTCTTCTTCTAAGGATAGGCTACTTCATAATTTGGATGTGGTTCGTGTTCTATCTTCAGGCGACTAAGGATTTCAGAAAACCTAACTCTCTATTCAGGGAAGTGCAGGGGTCAGCGGGCCTCTGCTACTTCTTTGTCTTTTTGGCTGAGGAGCTTGATACTTCTCACCTATGAGACAACGGGACAAAAGCTCCCTCAGAGGATTACGGCTCAAAAATGAGGCTTCTATGGAGCAGATTTGTAAGGCGGCTATCTGGTCCTCCTTGCATACTTTCACAAAGTTTTACAAATTTGACGTCTTTGCTTCTGTGGAAGCTGTTTTTGGGAGAATGGTTCTACAGCCTTTACCTTCCCGGTTTCATTCAGTGTCCTCTATAGCTTGGGTATATGTTTCCCATAAGTAATGAATGAAGCTGTGGACTCTCCTCCCCTTTAAATGAAAAACATAAATTATGCTTACCGAATAATTTAATTTCCATCGTGGGGAGGAGAGTCCACGGCTCCCGCCCGTATCTCCAGTGGGCGGCCCTAAATTTAATAATTTCTTCTGGCACCATTTATACCCTGATATTTCTCCTACTGTTCCTTGTTCCCTCGGCAGAATGACTGGGAGATGAGGGGAGTGGGGGAGGTATTTAAGCCTTTGGCTGGGGTGTGTATACCTCCTCCTTGTGGCCAGGTTCTTAATTCCCATAAGTAATGAATTAAGCCGAGGACTCTCCTCCCCACGATGGAAATGAAATTATCAGGTAAACATAATTTATGTTTATATATATATATATATATATATATATATATATATATATTAACTTTTTTGGTACATCGCACCATAGGACTAATATATTCCTTAGTTAGCATCATCCATATTTATACCAATATTTATCATGGATGATGGTGCTAGATGGTGTATAAATTGATATGAAACACAAAAGCAAAGAACCATATTCAAAACACAATTTAATGAATGATAGTTGCGCTGCACAAATATAGGGTTAATAAATACAAATGAAAATTAATCATTTTAATTTGAAAAGTATAAAGAAAAGTCCTTCCTATCACCTAGATTACAAATTTTGCGTTAGAGGCTGTGCTGTGCTAACGAGCAGTTTATGCTCTCTGCTCACTTACAGACAGCACTGGTATTACGAGTTTTTACAAACCCGGCGTTAACAGACAAAAAAGTGAGCGTTGAGCAAAATTTTGCTCCACATCTCACTCCAATACCAGCGCTGCTTACGTTAGCGGTGAGCTGGTCCTGTGTGCTCGTGCACGATTTCCCCATAGAAATCAACGGGGAGAGCCAGCTTAAAAAAAGTCTAACACCTGCAAAAAAGCAGCGTAAAACTCACTAACGCAGCCCCATTGATTCCTATGGGGAAATAAAATTTATGTCTACAACTAACACCCTAACATAAACCCCAAGTCTAAATACCCCTAATCTTACACTTATTAACCCCTATTCTGCCACCCCCGACATCGTCGCCACCTACATTATACTTATTCACCCCTAATCTGCCGCCCCCGACATCGCCGACACCTACATTATACTTATTAACCCCTAATCTGCTGCCCCCAACATCGCCGACACCTACATTATATTTATTAACCCCTAATCTGCCGCCCCCTATGTCGCCGCATCCTACCTACATTTATTAACCCCTAATCTGCTGCCCCTAACATCACTGACACCTACATTATACTTATTAATCCCATAATCTGCTGCCCCCAACATCGCCGACACCTACATTATATTTATTAACCCCTAATCTCCCGCCCCCAACATCGCCGCCACTATTCTAAATTTATTAACCCCTAAACCTAAGTCTAACCCCCCCTAACTTAAATATAATTTAAATAAATCTAAATTAAATTCATATCATAAACTAAATTATTCCTTTTTAAAACTAAATACTTACCTATAAAATAAACCCTAAGGCCTAGATTTAGAGTTTGGCGGTAGCCGTGAAAACCAGCGTTAGAGGCTCCTAACGCTGGTTTTAGGCTACCTCCGGTATTTGGAGTCACTCAAAAAAGGGTCTAACGCTCACTTTTCAGCCGCGACTTTTCCATACCGCAGATCCCCTTACGTAAATTGCGTATCCTATCTTTTCAATGGTATTTTTCTAACTCCGGTATTTAGAGTCGTGTCTGAAGTGAGCGTTAGAAATCTAACGACAAAACTCCAGCCGCAGAAAAAAGTCAGTAGTTAAGAGCTTTCTGGGCTAACGCCGGTTCATAAAGCTCTTAACTACTGTACTCTAAAGTACACTAACACCCATAAACTACCTATGTACCCCTAAACCGAGGTCCCTCCACATCGCCGCAACTCGATTAAATTTTTTAACCCCTAATCTGCCGACCGCCACCTACGTTATCCTTATGTACCCCTAATCTGCTGCCCCTAACACCGCCGACCCCTATATTATATTTATTAACCCCTAATCTGCCCCCCACAACGTCGCCGCCAGCTACCTACACTTATTAACCCCTAATCTGCCGTCCGCACGCCGCCGCCAGCTACATTATCCCTATGTACCCTTAATCTGCTGCCCTAACATCGCCGACCCCTATATTATATTTATTAACCCCTAACCTGCCCCCCACAACGTCGCCGCCACCTACCTACAATAATTAACCCTGAATCTGCTGCCCCTAACACCGCTATGTATTATAGCTATGTACCCCTAATCTGCTGCCCCTAACACCGCCGACCCCTATATTATATTTATTAACCCCTAACCTGCCCTCCCTAACATCGCCAACACCTAACTTCAATTATTAACCCCTAATCTGCTGACCGAATCTCGCCGCTATTCTAATAAATGTATTAACCCCTAAAGCTAAGTCTAACCCTAACACTAACACCCCCCTAAATTAAATATAATTTTAATCTAACGAAATTAATTCACTCTTATTAAATAAATTATTCCTATTTAAAGCTAAATACTTACCTGTAAAATAAATCCTAATATAGCTACAACATAAATTATAATTATATTATAGCTATTTTAGGATTAATATTTATTTTACAGGTAACTTTGTATTTATTTTAACCAGGTACAATAGCTATTAAATAGTTAAGAACTATTTAATAGCTAAAATAGTTAAAATAATTACAAATTTACCTGTAAAATAAATCCTAACCTAAGTTACAATTAAACCTAACACTACACTATCAATAAATTAATTAAATAAAATACCTACAATTACCTACAATTAAACCTAACACTACACTATCAATAAATAAATTAAATACAATACCTACAAATAACTACAATGAAATAAACTAACTAAAGTACAAAAAATAAAAAAGAACTAAGTTACAAAAAATAACAAAATATTTACAAACATAAGAAAAATATTACAATTTTAAACTAATTACACCTACTCTAAGCCCCCTAATAAAATAACAAAGCCCCCCAAAATAAAAAAATTCCCTACCCTATTCTAAATTACTAAAGTTCAAAGCTCTTTTACCTTACCAGCCCTGAACAGGGCCCTTTGCTGGGCATGCCCCAAGAAGTTCAGCTCTTTTGCCTGTAAAAAAAAACATACAATACCCCCCCCCAACATTACAAACCACCACCCACATACCCCTAATCTAACCCAAACCCCCCTTAAATAAACCTAACACTGAGCCCCTGAAGATCATCCTACCTTGTCTTCACCATACCAGGTTCACCGATCCGTCCTGGCTCCAAAATCTTCATCCAACCCAAGCGGGGGCTGGCGATCCGCTGGCGATCCATCTTCCGGCGGCTGAAGAGGTCCAGAAGAGGCTCCAAAGTCTTCATCCTATCCGGGAAGAAGAGTAGATCCGGACCGGCAACCATCATCTTCCAAGCGGCATCTTCTATCTTCATCCGATGAGGACCGGCTCCATCCTGAAGACCTCCACCGCGGACCCATCTTCATCCGGCGACGTCCAACTGAAGAATGACAGTTCCTTTAAGGGACGTCATCCAAGATGGCGTCCCTCGAATTCCGATTGGCTGATAGGATTCTATCAGCCAATCGGAATTAAGGTAGGAATATTCTGATTGGCTGATGGAATCAGCCAATCAGAATCAAGATCAATCCGATTGGCTGATCCAATCAGCCAATCAGATTGAGCTCGCATTCTATTGGCTGATCGGAACAGCCAATAGAATGCGAGCTCAATCTGATTGGCTGATTGGATCAGCCAATCGGATTGAACTTGATTCTGATTGGCTGATTCCATCAACGAAGCCGGGAGAAGTCTTCAACCAAGGCGGGCGAATTGGTCCTCCAAACGGCATCTTCTATCTTCATCCTTTCGGCGCAGAGCGGGTCCATTTTCAAGACATCCGACGCGGAGCATCCTTTTCATCCGACGGCTAACACTGAATGAAGGTTCCTTTAAATGGCCTCATCCAAGATGGCGTCCCTTCAATTCCGATTGGCTGATAGAATTCTATCAGCCAATCGGAATTCAGGTAGAAAAAATCCTGATTGGAACAGACAATAGAATGCCAGCTCAATCCTATTGGCTGATTGGATCAGCCAATAGGATTGAACTTCAATCCTATTGGCTGATTGCATCAGCCAATAGGATTTTTTCTCCCTTAATTCCGATTGGCTGATAGAATTCTATCAGCCAATCGGAATTGAAGGGACGCCATATTGGATGATGTTATTTATAGGAACCTTCATTCAGTGTTAGCTGTCAGATGAAGAGGATGCTCCGCGTCGGATGTCTTGAAGATGGACCCGCTCCACGCCGGATGGATGAAGATAGAAGATGCCATCTGGATGAAGACTTCTGCCCGTCTGGAGGACCACTTCGCCCGGCTTGGATGAAGACTTCTCCCGGCTTTGTTGAGGACTTCGGCCCGGTTGGATGAAGACTTCTCCCGGTAAGGTGATCTTCAAGGGGTTAGTGTTAGTGTTTTTTTTTAAGGGGGTATTGGGTTGGTTGGTTTTAATGTTGAGGGGGATTTGTAATTTTTTTTACAGGTAAAAGAGCTGATTACTTTGGGGCAATGCCCCGCAAAAGGCCCTTTTAAGGGCTATTTCCAATTGAGTGTAGGGTAGGGCTTTTTTTATTTTGGGGGGGCTTTTTTATTTTGTTAGGGGGATTAGATTAGGTGTAATTAGTTTAAAAATCTTGTAATTTGTTTATTATTTTCTGTAATTTAGTGCTTTTTGTTTTTTTTCTACTTTAGATAATTTAATTTAATTGTATTTAATTTAGGGAAATAATTTAATTATAGTGTAGTGTTAGGTGTTAGTGTAACTTAGGTTAGGTTTTATATTACAGGTCAATTTGTCTTTATTTTAGCTAGGTAGTTTATTAAATATTTAATAACTATTTAGTAACTATTCTACCTAGTTAAAATAAATACAAACTTGCCTGTAAAATAAAAAGAAACTCTAAGCTAGCTACAATGTAACTATTAGTTATATTGTAGCAATTTTATGTTTTATTTTACAGGTAAGTATTTTATTTTAAATAGGAATAGTTTAGTTAATGATAGTAATTTTTATTTAGATTTCTTTTAATTATATTTAAGTTGGGGGGGGGGTTAGGGTTAGACTTAGATTTAGGGGGTTAATAACTTTAGTATAGTGGCGGCGACATTGGGGGAGGCAGATTAGGGGTTAATAAATGTAGGTAGGTGTCGGGGATGTTAGGGACGGCAGATTAGGGCGGTTTAGGGGTTAATATATTTATTATAGTGGTGGCAATGTCCGGTTCGGCAGATTAGGCGGTTAAAAAATTTCTTTTAGTGTTTGCGATGCGGGAGGGCCTCGGTTTAGGGGTTAATAGGTAGTTTATGGGTGTTAGTGTACTTTTAAGCACTTTAGTTAAGAGTTTTATGCTACGGCTTTGTAGTGTAAAACTACTGACTTTAAAATGCAGTACCAGTCTTGACAGGAGAGGGTCTACCGCTCACTTTTTGGCAGACTCGTTATACTGGTGCTATGCAAGTCCCATTGAAAAAAGAGGATACACAATTTACGTAAGTGGATTTGCGGTATTGCCAAGTCTGGCCAAAAAAGTGAGCGGTACACCTGTACCTGCAAGACTCGTAATACCAGCGGGCGTTAAAAAGCAGCGTTAGGACCGGCTAACGCTGCTTTTTAAGCCTAATGCAAAACTCATAATCTAGTTGTAAGTCACTTATTAATGCAGAAATTGCTATAGGTAAAAAGTTCATCAACAGTACATAATCATATACTTTCTATATAGTGTACAGCATCCTCTAGAATTTCATAATGTCAGCCAAAAGCCATGCAGATTCAAATTGAGCTTCCAAACTTGTGCAACCCAAGCAGCTAATTGACATGCGTTTTAAAACGTATGCAATTCTTCAATCATTCAGTTTTACTTGTTAATATGTATCCAAGCATTGTTAGGTCATATGCATAACGTTTGCAGAAGTTAATCCAACTTATTCACAATTACAGACCAGATCCTGGTAATATTTCAGAAGTGTATCTCTTGAGTGTTCATTATACTCACGGCGCCTCTCGAGTCCATTCCGAGTAATTGACTAAATCGAGACGTGTCGTAAGTATAATGAACACTCAAGAGATACACTTCTGAAATATTACCGGTATCTGGTCTGTAATTGTGAATAAGTTGGATTAACTGCTGCAAACGTTATGCATATGACCTAACAATGCTTGGATACATATTAACAAGCAAAGCTGAATGATTGAAGATTTGCATGCGTTTTAACATGCATGTAAATTAGCTGCTGATTTGACATGTTTTCAGCTACTTGACTGCAAAGGGCTCCAATGCACTTATATACAGCCATGTGAATAAAAGTACTTCCTCTTTGAATTCTATGGTTTTAAGTATCAGGGTGTAATAGCAATCATCTGGTCCTTAGCAGGTTTTAAAATGAGATAAATACAACCTCAGATGAACAACGACACATGACATATTACACTGTGTCATGATTTATTTAACAAAAATAAATCCAAAATGGAGAAGCCATGTGTGAAAAACAGATATAAATACATAGGTACACACACACATACCTTGCAGACCTCATATCCTTTAGCCCCTTTAACTTTTTAATGCAATATTTTTAATACTTTTTATTAGACAGTATTATGAGTTTAACTGTACAGTACAATGTATTTTTGATGTGTTTTGTGCAACTTTTTTGTCTCGCAGAGCTCTGAAGTCACGCTCACCCAACGTGCATTAAATTAAATCGCGATCAAGCAAACACGTGCAAAGATATACCCCTCATCGCTAGAGCACCACTCGTAATCTAGCCTTTACTGTGCAATTTACATTACACTTTGTGGACACAAACATTCCTCAGGTTTGATATGCCACATAAAATAGAACATTGACACAACCTCTAAGACAGTACAGCTATACTTACACCCCATGGATCTTTACTAAAAGAAGTCCAGGAATAACTGAATATTGTAAGCAATATTAATTTTATTAATATTGTTTACTTGTGTGTGTATGTGTGTGTGTGCTCTGTGTATGTGTGTGTGTGTGCTCTGTGTATGTGTGTGTGTGTGCTCTGTGTATGTGTGTGTGTGTGCTCTGTGTATGTGTGTGCATGTGTGTGTCCTCTATGTATGTGTGTGCATGTGTGTATGCTCTGTGTATGTGTGTGCATGTGTGTGTGTGTGCTCTGTGTATGTGTGTGTGTGTGTGCTCTGTGTATGTGTGTGCATGTGTGTGTGCTCTGTGTATGTGTGTGCGTGTGCTCTGTGTATGTGTGTGCATGTGTGTGTGCTCTGTGTATGTGTGTGCATGTGTGTATGCTCTCTCTGTATGTGTGTGTGCTCTGTGTATGTGTGTGTGTGTGCTCTGTGTATGTGTGTGTGTGCTCTGTGTATGTGTGTGCATATGTGTGTGCTCTGTGTATGTATGTGCATGTGTGTGTGTCCTCTATGTATGTATGTGTGTGCATGCTCTGTGTGTGTGTGTGTGTGCATGTGTGTGTCCTCTATGTATGTGTGTGCATGTGTGTATGCTCTGTGTATGTGTGTGCATGTGTGTGTGTGTGCTCTGTGTATGTGTGTGCGTGTGCTCTGTGTATGTGTGTGCATGTGTGTGTGCTCTGTGTATGTGTGTGCATGTGTGTATGCTCTCTGTGTATGTGTGTGTGCTCTGTGTATGTGTGTGTGTGTGCTCTGTGTATGTGTGTGTGTGTGCTCTGTGTATGTGTGTGTGTGCTCTGTGTATGTGTGTGTGTGCTCTGTGTATGTGTGTGCATATGTGTGTGCTCTGTGTATGTGTGTGCATGTGTGTATGCTCTCTGTGTATGTGTGTGTGCTCTGTGAATGTGTGTGTGTGTGTGCTCTGTGTATGTGTGTGTGTGTGCTCTGTGTATGTGTGTGTGTGCTCTGTGTATGTGTGTGCATATGTGTGTGCTCTGTGTATGTGTGTGCATGTGTGTATGCTCTCTGTATGTGTGTGTGTGTGCTCTGTGTATGTGTGTGTGTGTGCTCTGTGTATGTGTGTGTGTGCTCTGTGTATGTGTGGGCATATGTGTGTGCTCTGTGTATGTGTGTGCATGTGTGTGTGTCCTCTATGTATGTATGTGTGTGCGTGTGCTCTGTGTATGTGTGTGCATGTGTGTGTGCTCTGTGTATGTGTGTGCATGTGTGTATGCTCTCTGTGTATGTGTGTGTGCTCTGTGTATGTGTGTGTGTGTGCTCTGTGTATGTGTGTGTGTGTGCTCTGTGTATGTGTGTGTGTGCTCTGTGTATGTGTGGGCATATGTGTGTGCTCTGTGTATGTGTGTGCATGTGTGTGTGTCCTCTATGTATGTATGTGTGTGCATGCTCTGTGTGTGTGTGTGTGCTTTGTGTATGTGTGTGCATATGTGTGTGCTTTGTGTATGTGTGTGCGTGTGTGTATGCTCTCTGTGTATGTGTGCGCATGTGTGTGTGTCCTCTATGTATGTGTGTGTGTGTGCATGTGTGTGCTCTGTGTATGTGTGTGCGTGTGTGTATGCTCTCTGTGTATGTGTGCGCATGTGTGTGTGTCCTCTATGTATGTGTGTGTGTGCATGTGTGTGCTCTGTGTATGTGTGTGCGTGTGTGTATGCTCTCTGTGTATGTGTGCGCATGTGTGTGTGTCCTCTATGTATGTGTGTGTGTGCATGTGTGTGCTCTGTGTATGTGTGTGCGTGTGTGTATGCTCTCTGTGTATGTGTGCGCATGTGTGTGTGTCCTCTATGTATGTGTGTGTGTGCATGTGTGTGCTCTGTGTGTGTGTGCTTTGTGTATGTGTGTGCATATGTGTGTGCTCTGTGTATGTGTATGCTCTCTGTGTATGTGTGCACATGTATGTGTCCTCTATGTATGTGTGTGTGTGTGCTCTGTGTGTGCATGCGTGTGCTCTGTGTATGTGTGCGCATGTGTGTGTGTGTGCTCTGTGTATGTATGTGCATGTGCTCTGTGTATGTATGTGCATGTGTGCGTGTGCTCTGTGTATGTGTGTGTGTGCTCTGTGTATGTGTGTGCATGTGTGTGTGTGCCCTGTGTATGTGTGTGTGTGCTCTCTGTATGTGTGTGTGTGCTCTGTGTATGTGAGTGCATTTGTGCGTGTGCTCTGTGTATGTGTGTGTGCTCTGTGTATGTGTGTGCATGCTCTGTGTGTGTGTGTGCTCAGTGTATGTGTGTGCTCTGTATATGTGTGTACATGTGTGTGTGTGTGCTCTGTGTATGTGTGCACATGTGTGTGTGTGTCATTTGTGTATGTGTGTGTGTGCTCTGTGTATGTGTGTGCTCTGTGTATGTGTGTGCATGTGTGTGTGTGCTCTGTGTATGTGTGTGCATGTGTGTGTGCGCTCTGTGTATGTGTGTGCATGTGTATGTGTGCTCTGTCTATGTGTGTATATGTGTGTGTGTGCTCTGTGTATGTGTGCGCATGTGTGTGTGTGTGTGCTATGTGTGTGTGTGTGCATGTGTGTGTGCTCTGTGTATGTGTGCGCATGTGTGTGTGCGTGTGCTATGTGTGTGTGTGCGCATGTGTGTGTGCTTTGTGTATGTGTGTGCTCTGTGTATGTGTGCGCATGTGTGTGTGCTCTCTGTGTATGTGTGCGCGTGTGTGCTCTGTGTATGTGTGCGCATGTGTGTGTGTGCTCTGTGTATGTGTGCGCATGTGTTTGCTCTGTGTATGTGTGTGTGTGCTCTGTGTATGTGTGTGCATGTGTGTGTGTGTGTGCCCTGTGTATGTGTGCGTGTGCTCTCTGCATGTGTGTGTGTGCTCTGTGTATGTGTGTGCATTTGTGCGTGTGCTCTGTGTATGTGTGTGTGCTCAGTGTATGTGTGTGCTCTGTATATGTGTGTACATGTGTGTGTGTGTGTGTGTGTGTGTGTGTGTGCTCTGTGTATGTGTGCGCATGTGTGTGTGTCATTTGTGTATGTGTGTGTGTGCTCTGTGTATGTGTGTGCTCTGTGTATGTGTGTGCATGTGTGTGTGTGTGCTCTGTGTATGTGTGTGCATGTGTGTGTGTGCTCTGTGTATGTGTGTGCATGTGTATGTGTGCTCTGTCTATGTGTGTATATGTGTGTGTGTGCTCTGTGTATGTGTGCGCATGTGTGTGTGTGCTATGTGTGTGTGTGCACATGTGTGTGTGCTCTGTGTATGTGTGCGCATGTGTGTGTACGTGTGCTATGTGTGTGTGTGCGCATGTATGTGTGCTTTGTGTATGTGTGTGCTCTGTATATGTGTGCGCATGTGTGTGTGCTCTCTGTGTATGTGTGCGCGTGTGTGTGCTCTGTGTGTGTGTGCTCTGTGTATGTGTGCGCATGTGTGTGTGTGCTCTGTGTATGTGTGCGCATGTGTGTGTGTGTGCTCTGTGTATGTGTGCGCATCTGTGTGTGTGCTCTGTGTATGTGTGCACATGTGTGTCTGCTGTGTGCATGTGTGTGTGTGCTCTGTGTATGTGTGCGCGTGTGTGCTCTGTGTATGTGTGCGCATGTGTGTGTGTGTGCTCTGTGTATGTGTGCGCATCTGTGTGTGTGCTCTGTGTATGTGTGCACATGTGTGTCTGCTGTGTGCATGTGTGTGTGTGCTCTCTCTGTGTGTGTGCATGTGTGTGTGTACTCTGTGTATGTGTTTGCGCATGTATGTGTGTGCTCTGTGTATGTGTGTGCATTTGTGTGTGTGCTCTGTGTATGTGTGCGCATCTGTGTGTGTGCTCTGTGTATGTGTGCACATGTGTGTCTGCTGTGTGCATTTGTGTGTGTGCTCTGTGTATGTGTGTGCATTTGTGTGTGTGCTCTGTGTATGTGTGTGCATGTGTGTGTGCTGTGTGCATGTGTTTGTGTGCTCTGTGTATGTGTTTGCGCATGTGTGTGTGTGCTCTGTGTATGTGTTTGCGCATGTGTGTGTGTGCTCTGTGTATGTGTGTGCATTTGTGTGTGTGCTCTGTGTATGTGTGCGCATCTGTGTGTGTGCTCTGTGTATGTGTGCACATGTGTGTCTGCTGTGTGCATTTGTGTGTGTGCTCTGTGTATGTGTGTGCATTTGTGTGTGTGCTCTGTGTATGTGTGTGCATGTGTGTGTGCTGTGTGCATGTGTTTGTGTGCTCTGTGTATGTGTTTGCGCATGTGTGTGCTCTGTGTATGTGTTTGCGCATGTGTGTGTGTGCTCTGTGTATGTGTTTGCGCATGTGTGTGTGTGCTCTGTGTATGTGTTTGCGCATGTGTGTGTGTGCTCTGTGTATGTGTTTGCACATGTGTGTGTGTGCTCTGTGTATGTATTTGCACATGTGTGTGTGTGTGCTCTGTGTATGTGTGCGCATGTGTGTGTGTGTGCTCTGTGTATGTGTGCGCATGTGTGTGTGTGTGCATGTATGTGTGCGCGTGCTCTGTGTATGTGTTTGCGCATGTGTGTATGTGCTCTGTGTATGTGTGTGCGTGTCTATACATTAAGGGAAAATAATAAAAATAAATGTTCACCAAATCTTTAAGTGTGAATTGTGGGTCATTTGTACCCTAATAATCAAATGGTTATAACTATACCTGTTTGGTGCCACTCTGAATGTGAATTAAACCAATTAAATGTAAAGTAAACATCTAATTCTTAAATTTCTGATGGAATGATGTGAATATGTAGTTTATGATGCCAGGGATACAACCATGTGTGTTTATTACAATAATATACACAATACATTTTTTATTGAACTTTTGGGACATAGCTACACTGCAAACTAGAATCATGAGCGTTTCTACAACATGCCTCACATCCGTATCTTCAAAAATTAGAAGATAAATCATTATCAGTTATGATAAAGGGGAAAAAGCCATGAAAGGAATTGCTGGAAGAAAACTGTGAAAGGTTTGCGATTATCACAAGTGAAATCCTGTCTGAGCTAATTAGTTTAGCAGTAAAAAGGCTTTAGTCTGCATGACCAACGCAAGCCACGATCTGGAGTCTGTACAGATATCTGTGTTAATTGAATTCTTTAAGTGGTAATAAAATAATGCCAATCCCGGTTCAATAAAGATCTCTCCTTGATTTGTAGGCAGCTGAAATAGCAAAGGGACATGAGGACGACTCAAAAGCCGAATCCGAGAAGGCTGAGTAAGTTTTCTTCTATTTGTGAATATTAAATAGATGAAAAAAATATTAGCTTTAAATGCTGAGCACAGATGATAAGAAATAAATCTGCATAGACAAGTGTAAGTAGAAATGGCTTAAACTGTTGACCTATGTTGATAAAATAAACAACTTCGGATCTTTGCCAGGTTTGTGATATTTGTGTATACACAATGCAACATGAATATCAAACCTACTGGCACTATACGTTTCTGCAGTATTTAAATGCAAGATTATGTTCCGAGAAACACTCCCAGGAAATAATGTTTAATATTCTCAATGACAATCTTTATTGAAATCAAATCAATCACTGTACCTGCAAATAAAAGGGACCTCTGCTAAATAGATACTGTATGTAAGGACATTGGAACACTTAAAGGGACATGAAACCCAAATGTTTTCTTTCATGATTTAGAAAGATCATGCAATTTTAAACAACTTTCTAATTTACTTATGTTGTCTAATTTGCTTCATTCTCTTGATATCCTTTGCTGAAAAGCATATCTAGATAGGCTCAGTAGCTGCTGATTGGTGGCTTCACATAGATGCCTCATGTGATTGGCTCACTCATGTGCACTGCTATTTCTTCAACAAAGGATATCTAAAGAATGAAGCAAATTAGATAATAGAAATAAATTGGAATGTTGTTTAAAGTTGCATTCTCTTTCTGAATCATGAAAGAAAAATTTGGGGTTTAATGTCCCTTTAAGTCTCAAATATTCCTTTAAAGGGACACTGAACCCAAATTTTTTTCTTTTGTGATTCAGATAGAGCATGAAATATTAAGCAACTTTCTAATTTACTCCTATTATCAAATGTTCTTTATTCTCTTGGTATCTTTATTTGAAATGCAAGAATGTAAGTTTAGATGCCGGCCCATTTTTGGTGAACAACCTAGGTTGTCCTTGCTGATTGGTGGATACATTTATCCACCAATCAAAAACTGCTGTCCAGTGTTCTGAACCAAGAAAAAAAGCTTAGATGCCTTTTTCATATAAAGATAGCAAGAGAACGAAGAAACGTTGATAATAGGAGTAAATTAGAAAGTTGTTTAAAATTGCATGCTCTATCTGAATCACGAAAGAAAAAAGTTCAGTGTCCCTTTAAGGCTGTTGCTAATTTCTAGACCCATCAGACTGAG